>NW_028320485.1:0-129157 GCF_062004578.1 Staurois parvus | reverse complement strand
TTGAGAAAAAAATATTTTTGACTTTTTGCTATGAAACATGTCCAGTAAAAAAATGTTAAAAATCAAATTTCTTCAAAAATTTCGGCCAAAATGTATTCTGCTCCGTGTCTTCGCTAAAAATCCCGATACGTGGAAATTAATTGGTTTACGTGAAAGTTATTGCGTCTACAAATGGCGGTATAGATATACTGGGATTTTTTTTAGTAATGGAGGCGATCAGCGACTTACAGCGGGACTGCAGCGAGAGTGAACGTGAGGCGCACATGCGATTGCACCTCTTTTGTCTCCCCTTATACCTCTCACCTTGCACGCACCCATTTCAGGGTTCACAGATGGGATGGGGATCCCCCCTTTTGCATATAAAGGAGTTCACCTGAAAAAATCGACCTCATTAAGCCTCTCCATTCTGTCCCTTCAGGCATGCTGGCGAGTCTGGTGGAGCAGAACATTTCGGTCAGGAGGCGGCAGGGGGTCAGCATCGGCCGGCTGCACAAACAGAGGAAGCCTGACCGCCGCAAGCGCTCACGCCCATACAAAGCCAAACGCCAGTAGCCCCCCCAAACCCCTTTTTAGAGGTACCACCCAGACAGACTGTCCTGACACTCCTGTATATGATGTATATAAACCGTTTTTATAATTCCCCATGTATACTCACCCCCCCCCCCCAATAGGTAATGTATGACACATGTCCAATGCTCTTTTCATACCCGCATCATGTGATCTGCCTACACCAGGGGTGTTCAACCTGTGGCCCTCTGATGTGGCCCTCGATCTCAAACCAGGGAAGCAAACTTCTATTACATCCTGCGGGTTTGGTGCCCTTTCTTAAAATGCGTTTTCGTGCACCAAATCCTCAAGATGTCATAGAAGTCTCTGGCAAAGCGCAGCTCGGAAATCCACAGGCGCACTGCATTGTAAAAACCGCAGCTCATCCGCATGGAGGATACCTTATAGGGGGCTCAGGACAGTAAGGGCTCGTTTACATTTGCGGTTTGGGGGGGGGGGGGTAGCTGAGACATGTTTTTTCCACACACCCCAACCACTGTTGTAGCACCAGGGTTCACAATGGTGACTCCACCCCTTCTCCAGGGGGCCCATGCGGCCTCCCTGTCACATTCTATTTTACACTTGGAGAGGATCAGTTCCTGTATATGCAGCCCCCACTGTCCATTTTCCTCCTCCAACCCCTAAAAGCCGGCTTCTCCTCTTCCTCCTGCCGGAGGAAAATGTTCATCATGCTATTCAAAATAAAAAAAAAAATTAGAAATTCAGATCCATGTCATTGCGGCCTGCAACTGGTTACCAAATCACTCTTCAAAAGGTTGAGCACCCCTGGCCTACACCTTACCCCTCCTGTAGTCACCTAATATTCCTTTGTCGGGGATTTTCCAGGCTGGGATCCCTCCGGTTGTCAGAAGACGGTTCCTTCTTGTCACTAGCACTATATTACAATCACTGTTGTCACGCAGCGGGCAGGACCCTCCTTACAGACTGTACAATGACCCCACTGGCTGGATCCATAATGTCCTCATTATCATGTCACAATTCTTCTGCAGTGCTTCTTGTGGAATAATAAATGTTATGGAATTTATCAGAAAGTGATGATGTTTTCTTGGATGATCCACGGCGTGTTTGAAATAGATCGCGTGATACACAGAGATTCGCCGGGTCGCATAGGCTTCCATGTTAGAAATCAGAAAATCGCGGCTTGTGCTGTGATGTGTCAGGTGATGCTGAATATTTCTGATGCTGCAGCTCTTCAGGGTTTGTATGACCTGAGAGAAGTGTGACATCATTCAGGATGTGAGTGGTTGTAGTCCATAGAAAGCTTTAGATCAGTGGTCTCCAAGGTGCGGCCCAGGGGCCGGATGCGGCTCTTTGCTTGCCTTTATCTGGCCCTTGGGGGCACTATTTTATTCTCCAATAATGGGGCACAGTTCCTGCCAATGACACTAGCAATGGGGCCCAATGACACTAATGATGGGGTACAATTCCTATCAATGACGCCAGTGATGGGGCACACTTCCTCCCACTGATACCAGTGATGGGGCACACGTCCTACCAGTGATGGGGCACACGTCCTACCAGTGATGGGGCACACGTCCTACCAGTGATGGGGCACACTTCCTACCAGTGATGGGGCACACTTCCTACCATCGGGGCACACTTCCTACCAGTGATGGGGCACACTTCCTCCCACTGATACCAGTGATGGGGCATACTTCCTACTAATGATGGGGCACACTTCCTCCCAATGATACCAGTGATGGGGCACACTTCCTACCAGTGATGGGGCACACTTCCTACCAGTGATGGGGCACACTTCCTCCCACTGATACCAGTGATGGGGCATACTTCCTACTACTGATGGGGCATACTTCCTCCCAATGATACCAGTGATGGGGCACACTTCCTACCAGTGATGGGGCACACTTCCTCCCACTGATACCAGTGATGGGGCATACTTCCTACTAATGATACCAGTGATGGGGCACACTTCCTACCAGTGATGGGGCACACTTCCTACCAGTGATGGGGCACACTTCCTCCCACTGATACCAGTGATGGGGCACACTTCCTCCCAATGATACCAGTGATGGGGCACACTTCCTACCAATGATGGGACACAGTTTCTCCCCATGACACCAACAATGGGACTCAATGACTCTTATGATGGGGCTCAATTTCTCCCAATCACACCAATGATGGAACACTATCCCTACCGATGATGGGGCACTATCCCTACCAATGATGGGGCACTATCCCTACCGATGATGGGGCACTATCCCTACCAATGATGGGGCACTATTCCTCCCAATGACATCAATAATGGGGCACTATTCCTCCCAATGACATCAATAATGGGGCACAATTTCTCCCAGTCACCAGTGATGGGACCCTATTCCTACCAATGAGACCGATGATGGGGCACTATTCCTACCAATAATGGGGTACTATTCCTAACAATGACACCAATAGTGGGGCCCAATGACACCCAACGATGGGGCACAATTCCTCCCAATGACACCAAGGATGGGGCACTGTTTGCTCCAACTAATACTTGAATATTTTCTACTCCCGGTGGCCACATTGCAGCCCCTCTAAAGTCTGAAGGACAGTAAAGTGGCCCTTTGTTTAAATTGTTTGGAGACCCCTTCTTTTGATGGTATGATGTACATAGAACTAAACAGCAGGAAATCAAGTGACACTCTCTTTATAACTTTGAAGTAAAGAGCTGGCTGCAGAAATCTAGAGTTCCACTGACAGGCTGCACCTGGTAAATATGTAATAATCAGATATAAGGTCTGTTGCACACGGCAGTGAATACAAATGATGAGTTTTTTACTGATCTGAAATGAAATGCATTGTTGTCTATGGACAGGGCTGATGTTAGAAACCACAGGGCCCCATACAGCCAACCTGACAGGGCCCCCAAAGAAAAAAAAGTTTACTGTGTTTCAGTTATGAATGAACAAAGTGAGGGATCGCTACCAATCATTCACTGTGTTCATTCAGGAAAGAAAGGGGCTGGCAAATGTGACATTTACTGGACCATTTTCCCACTCCCCATCCTGAAGGATCCTATTGTGCGCTTGCAACTGTCGGTGGGAAGGAGAGGAGGGAAGCCGGCAGCACTGCACAGAGAAAGGTGATGGGTGTGGTGGGGGGGGGAATTACTGGAAACAATCCCTTTCTCTGCACCAGCTGAAAGCCATTCAGGGGATCGGTTCCAGTAATTGTTTTTATATATTACCTTTTGTACCACCAGCCCCTCCCTCTTAGATTGTAAGCTCCCAGGATCAGGCCCTCCTATCCCTCTTGTATTGAACTGTATCATTGCTGTATTGTCTCCCGTTATATTGTAGAGCGCTGAGCAAACTGTTGGCGCTCTGGAGAAGGGCAGAATCAGCCAACCTGCTACACTGGAGGAGGACAGAGTCAGCCAATAATGGCACTGGAGAAAGGCAAGTCCTGCCAATTACTGCAGTAGAGGAGGGCAGAGTCTGCCAATTACTGCACTAGAGGGCAGAGTCTGCCAATCATTGCACTGGAGAAGGGTGAAGTCAGCCAACTGCTGCACTGGAGGATGGAGTCTGCCAATCATTGCACTGGAGAAGGGTGAAGTCAGCCAACTGCTGCACTGGAGGAGGACAGAGTCTGCCAGTCATTGCACTGGAGAAGGGTGGAGTCAGCCAACTGCTGCACTAGAGGAGGACGGAGTCTGCCAATTACTGCACTAGAGGGCAGAGTCAGCCAACTGCTGCATTGGAGGACGGAGTCTGCCAATCATTGCACTGGAGAAGGGTGAAGTCAGCCAATTGCTGCACTGGAGGAGGACAGAGTCTGCCAGTCATTGCACTGGAGAAGGGTGGAATCAGGCAACTGCTGCACTGGAGGAGGACGAAGTCTGCCAATTACTGTACTAGAGGGCAGAGTCAGCCAACTGCTGAACTGGAGGATGGAGTCTGCCAATCATTGCACTGGAGAAGGGTGAAGTCAGCCAATTGCTGCATGGAGGAGGACAAAATCTGCCAATGACTGCACTAGAGGAGGGCAGAGTCAGCCAACTGCTGCACTGGAGGAGGACAAAGTCAACCAATCAGTGCACTGGAGAAGGGCAAAGTCAGCCTATTGCTACACTGGAACAAGGCAGAATCCGCCAATCCCTGCATTGGAGGATGGCAGAGTCAGCCAAGCACTGAACTTGAGGAGGGTAGAGTCTTGTTTGGCCTATAGGGAAACCTCTTAGAGGGTGGCATGTTCACAATGTGCCGATATATTCCATGGCTGACCAGTGCAGTGAGTGCCGCCTCTCTGTCACCAGGGATTTGTGTGAAGGTGCAAAGTGCCCCCCACTGCAGTGATATCGGAAGTTCCTGAATTGTTGAGCTCAAAGATGTCTGCCTGAACTGTAAGTAGGTGACAGGTACTCACAGAGGCCTATTTATAAAGACCATCAGCATTGCTGTTTGTATTGCAACACTTCTGCCCTCGTTCATAGCTTGATGGACCAATGAGAGAGCAATGAAACTTCAAAATCTAAAATGACTCCATCTTGTCTTTTGCCCTTTTGGAATATTAAGGTTGGACACAATTGTTTTCACTGTGATTGAAATCTAGAAAACACAGCGGAGAAAATACCCACCAGAGCTTTACAAATGGCTGAGATCATTGAAACTGATATTTTTTTTAATATTCATTTTGACTTTTTCTAAAAAGGTCCCTAAAGTTTACGGAAAGCTATTTGGCACAGCATCCAATCAGTAGTCCAGAGCGCAGATCAGAGCCACGCCCCGTTTTATCCAGTGGGTTTGCGGTTGGCTGCTGTGGAGCTCCACTGCGATGACGTAATTGGTGGAATGTCCCGTGGTGGAGAGCGTTCCTGGGGGGGGGGAGAGAAAAGAATTCTGGTCAATCATTTATGGTATTCAGAGGCTGGTATGTGTATCTATAGGGGTACTAGTGGCAGGTTAAAGGGGTTGCTCCAACTCAGAGTTAACCATCCTCTGATCTATCCGCTGTGCAACTCTCATGCACCCCCTGCCTATATGCGCCTACCTGTTGCAGGGGGCGCATATGAGAGGTGCACAGCGGATAGATCAGAGCTCCCCTTGGTGACCTTCCCAGTACACTGAAGAGGCTGCACCTGTGTCCTTAAAGGGGACCTCCGGTTGAACTACAACTCTGATGATATCCATCTACCCTGGGCTGCTTCTAACACCACCCTAAGAGGGATTCTTGGCAGACCTCCATTTATTTATACACTACGCAATACCTTTGCGCATCTGGTGAGTGCGCATTTTATCTGTTTCCTGCCCCTCACCGAATTTTGTCGATTTATACAACTGGGAATATTGGAGTCACCTTGAGCTTTTATATATTCATTTATACATTGATTACTGACTGGAATTATATTTATGAGATATAGGATTCATACGCATCAGGATTATATTTTAGCGCTGCACGAATATTTTATATATCTTCTTCAGCTCTGCTAAGAAAGGTCTAAACATTTCTATTAGTTTTCCTTTAAGGTTTCTTCTTAAATCAAGATCCTTCTCCACATCACTGCTTGATCTGGTCTCTATATGGCAGCCGTAGAGTTCAGCCTTTTCTCATCCTAGCTTTGGAGTTCCGTACGTAAAACCTACAGGGTTGGACATCGCAGAGCCTGGAAGTGACCTTCGGCCACTGTGCTCCACTTTAGGTGGTCTCTACGCCCTGTTCTGGTAACAAGTTAGCCACAGAGCTGTTGGCATTGCCACAGCTCGTCTCTAAGGACTCAGACTGAGAACAGGGAGTTGCCTTGATATTTGTAAAGGTTATAACCATCTCACCGGTTTTTGGTTGGATTCTAACCTTCATTCTTGCCTACCCTTTTTGGGGTGTTCCCAGTCACCTTGACCTTTCAGTCATGTGGCCATTGTGGGACTGAATCCTGGCTTCTTAGGAGCCATTTCTTCCACGGGTTGTGAACCTAGTAACTGAACTTTGGGTTCCCTGCTCTAGCTTGTGCGGCCCATGTCTGGTCTGGTCTGGTGGACACTGTCCAGGGTGCAGGATGGGTTAAAAGTCAGTCTAGACCAGCAATGGGCAAACTACGGCCCGACGGACCTTTTAATCCGGCCCGCGGAGCGTGATACTGTCAGGGTGGCTGTCAGGATGTGTGTAGGCGGGGCAGCATGACGAACATGAGGGGAGGGGAGCTAGGCTCCTCTCACAGTCCGCCCTGAACAGCGCGGGAACACGGCGAGAGGAACGCGCGAAGCAAAGGTAAGTAAATTGACACAGGGGGGACTTGGGGACTTAATAGGGGGGATGAATTACTACAGTCAGGTCCATAAATATTGGGACATCGACACAATTCTAACATTTTTGGCTCTATACACCACCACAATGGAGTTGAAATGAAACAAACAAGATGTGCTTTAACTGCAGACTGTCGGCTTTAATTTGAGGGTATTTACATCCAAATCAGGTGAACGGTGTAGGAATTACAACAGTTTGCATATGTGCCTCCCACTTGTTAAGGGACCAAAAGTAATGGGACAACTGGCTTCTCAGCTGTTCCATGGCCAGGTGTGTGTTAATCCCTCATTATCCCAATTACAATGAGCAGATAAAAGGTCCAGAGTTCATTTCAAGTGTGCTATTTGCATTTGGAATCTGTTGCTGTCAACTCT
Organism: Staurois parvus; assembly: GCF_062004578.1. NCBI lineage: Eukaryota > Metazoa > Chordata > Amphibia > Anura > Ranidae > Staurois > Staurois parvus. The sequence goes on along the minus strand of NW_028320485.1, from coordinate 121,973 downwards.
CAAGATAAGATCCAAAGAGCTGTCACTATCAGGGAAGCCATCATTAGGCTGAAAAAACAAAACAAACCCATCAGAGAGATAGCAGAAACATTAGGCGTGGCCAAAACAACTGTTTGGAACATTCTTAAAAAGAAGGAACGCACCGGTGAGCTCAGCAACACCAAAAGACCCGGAAGACCACGGAAAACAACTGTGGTGGATGACCGAAGAATTCTTTCCCTGGTGAAGGAAACACCCTTCACAACAGTTGGCCAGATCAAGAACACTCTCCAGGAGGTACAGTGGGGATCGAAAGTTTGGGCACCCCAGCTAAAAATGTGTATTAATGTGCATAAAGAAGCCAAGGAAAGATGGAAAAATCTCCAAAAGGCATCAAATTACAGATTAGACATTCTTATAATATGTCAACAGAAGTTAGATTTTATTTCCATCATTTACACTTTCAAAATAACAGAAAACAAAAAAATGGCGTCTGCAAAAGTTTGGGCACCCTGCAGAATTTATAGCATGCACTGCCCCCTTTGCCAAGCTGAGACCTGCCAGTGTCATGGATTGTTCTCAATCATCGTCTGGGAAGACCAGGTGATGTCAATCTCAAAGGTTTTAAATGCCCCGACTCATCTGACCTTGCCCCAACAATCAGCACCATGGGTTCTTCTAAGCAGTTGTCTAGAAAACTGAAACTGAAAATAGTTGACGCTCACAAAGCTGGAGAAGGCTATAAGAAGATAGCAAAGCGTTTTCAGATGTCAATATCCTCTGTTCGGAATGTAATTAAGAAATGGCAGTCATCAGGAACAGTGGAAGTTAAAGCAAGATCTGGAAGACCAAGAAAAATATCAGACAGAACAGCTCGCAGGATTGTGAGAAAAACCATTCAAAACCCACGTTTGACGGCACGATCCCTCCAGAAAGATCTGGCAGACACTGGAGTTGTGGTCACTATTCCACTATAAAGAGATACTTGTACAAATATGGTCTTCATGGAAGAGTCATCAGAAGAAAACCTCTTCTACGTCTCCACCACAAATATCATCGTTTGAACTTTGCAAATGAACATATAAACAAGCCTGATGCATTTTGGAAACAAGTTCTGTGGACCGATGAGGTTAAAATTGAACTTTTTGGCCGGAATGAGCAAAGGTACGTTTGGAGAAGAAGGGGCACAGAACTGAATGAAAAGAACCTCTGTCCAACTGTGAAGCATGGGGTTGGATCAATCATGCTTTGGGGTTGTGTTGCAGCCAGTGGCACAGGGAACATCTCACGAGTAGAAGGAAAAATGGATTCAATAAAATTTCAGCAAATTTTGGATGGTAACTTGATGCCATCTGTGAAAAAGCTGAAGTTAAAGAGAGGATGGCTTCTACAAATGGATAATGATCCTAAACACACCTCGAAATCCACGGGGGATTACATCAAGAGGCGTAAACTGAAGGTTTTGCCATGGCCTTCACAATCTCCTGACCTCAACATCATTGAAAATCTATGGATAGACCTTAAAAGAGCCGTGCGTGACAGACAGCCCAGAAATCTCAAAGAACTGGAAGACTTTTGTAAGGAAGAATGGGCAAAGATACCTCAAACAAGAATTGAAAGACTCTTGGCTGGCTACAAAAAGCGTTTACAAGCTGTGATACTTGCCAAAGGGGGCAGTACAAGATATTAACTCTGCAGGGGGCCCAAACTTTTGCAGACGCCATTTTTTTTGTTTTCTGTTATTTTGAAAGTGTAAATGATGGAAATAAAATCTAACTTTTGTTGACATATTATAAGAATGTCTAATCTGTAATTTGATGCCTTTTGGAGATTTTTCCATCTTTCCTTGGCTTCTTTATGCACATTAATACACATTTTTAGCTGGGGTGCCCAAACTTTCCATCCCCACTGTAGGTGTATGTGTGTCAAAGTCACCAATCAAGAGAAGACTTCACCAGAGTGAATACAGAGGGTTCACCACAAGATGGAAACCATTGGTGAGCCTCAAACACAGGAAGGCCAGATTAGAGTTTGCCAAACGACATGTAAAAAAGCCTTCACAGTTCTGGAACAACATCCTATGGACAGATGAGACCGACATCAACTTGTACCAGAGTGATGGGAAGAGAAGAGGATGGAGAAGGAACTGCTCATGGTCCTCAGCATACCACCTCATCAGTGATCATGGTGGTGGTAGTGTCATGGCGTGGGCATGTATGGCTGCCAATGAAACTGCTTCTCTTGTATTTATTGATGATGTCACTGCTGACAGAAGCAGCCGGATGAATTGTGAAGTGTTTCGGGAATATTATCGGCTCATATTCAGCCAAATGCTTCACAACTCATTGGACGCTTCACAGTGCAGATGGACAATGACCCAAAGCAGACTGCAAAAGACACCAAAGAAGTGGAATGTTCTGCAATGGCCAAGTCCATCACCTGACCTGAATCCGATTGAGCATTTCACTTGCTGAAGACAAAACTGAAGGGAAAATGCCCCAAGAACAAGCAGGAACTGAAGACAGTTGCAGTAGAGGCCTGGCAGAGCATCACCAGGGATGAAACCCAGCGTCTGGTGATGTCTATGCGTTCCACACTTCAGGCTGTAATTGACTGCAAAGGATTTGCAACCAAGCATTAAAAAGTGAAAGTTTGATTTATGATTATTATTCTGTCCCATTGCTTTTGGTCCCTTAACAAGTGGGAGGCACATATGCAAACTGTTGTAATTCCTACACCGTTCACCTGATTTGGATGTAAATACTCTCAAATTAAAGCTGACAGTCTGCAGTTAAAGCACATCTTGTTCGTTTCAAATCCATTGTGGTGGTGTATAGAGCCAAAAATGTTAGAATTGTGTCCATGTCCCAATATTTATGGACCTGACTGTATATGGAGGATTAATTACTATATGGAGGATGAATTACTATGCTTACTATGGGGGAATATTACTATACTTACTATGGATGACACATACACATCATTCATCTACTCTTGGTCCGGCCCCCGGGTCCAATATATGAACCCATTGCGGCCCTCAAGTCAAAAAGTTTGCCCACCCCTGGTCTAGACTATGGTTGGAGCCACAGAAAGAAAACAATGTCCTGTAAGCTGCACACCAAGAGACCCCGTGCATCAAAGTGTTGTCAGTAGCCTCAGCTTACTGACGCGTTTCACCCTGCATACAGGGCTTCGTATTTGAGGCCTCAATGACAGCCCCATGGGCGGGGTGAAATGCGTTGAAGGGTGTGGCCAGGACAGAGATAGACTGAGGCTGCTCACAACTGTTTGATGCACGCGGTTGCTTGGTGTGCGGCTTGTGGGACATCATTTTCATTCCGTTTAACAGATTGTGATTTCAAACTGCTTCAGGATTCTCTGTGATGACGCTTGGCGCAGTGATTACCGGGTTTGACAATCTTACGGTATGGAGTTCTGGTTTCTTAACCCATATGGGGTCAGGTGAGTAGAGACTGGGAACCTACCTACAGAGACCAGCTGGCCTTTGCCTTTACAGGAACTTTTTCTGTCTATCCTCAGGCTGGCCATACATTATACAATTGTCAAAACAAAATTGCTTGATTCCACCATCAACACAGTCCGTTTTGATGGGGGGAATCCCTCCCGCTGCACTATTGTAGTCGGACAGTGAAGGTTTCCCCGCCATCATAATACAATGATTACTACCGTTGGCTATAGCAGTGATCATATGGGAAAAAAAAACAAAAAACAACAGGCTGGTCGTATTGAAGTCGATCGATAGATTGACTTCAGTACATCCAGCTTGCCCATAGATGAATCAAAATTCCGCCAGTTCCTGATCTCTAGGGAAAGGGAGATTGGTCATCTGCTATTACTGAACCCTCCTCTTCGCAGTCCCCGCTTTACCTGCCCGGGTCAGGGTCTTGTAGATGGGGCACAAGTAGGTCCCGGAGGTGGAAGGTTTGCGTTCAGACACAGGTACTAGCCAGATGACTGCCATCTCTGTGTAGAGTTCTTTAGGCCTTGATTCTGCCAGCTGCATGGTTGTCTTGTCCCAGCACGCTCCTTCCAGGTACAGGCCGTAAATGTAACACCCTTCTGGAGGGCGCTGCTGCAGCTCTGATACTGTCTCCCGGAGAACCTACAACAGGCAAACAGATAACATCAATGAATCTGCCCAATGGGGTTTAGACTTGGATTAAAACATGGACAGATATTAGGGCAGGGGTGTCAAGCTCAATTTCATAATGGGCCGCAGCAGCAGTATAGATGCCCTCATCTGGGGTGCGTTATACACAAAGTGCAGGGTTCAAGGGTGCACTGTGTGCAGGGTTCAGGGGTGCGCTGAGTGCAGGGATCAGCGGTGCGCTATGTACAGAGTGCAATGTTCAGGGGTGCGCTATGTACAGAGTGCAGGCTTCAGGGGTTCGCTACATACAGATTGCAGGGTTGCGCTGAGTGCAGGGTTCAGGGGTACACTACGTACAGAGTGCAAGGTTCAGGGGTGGCTTAAGTACAAAGTGCAGGCTTCAGGGGTGCTCTATGTACACAGTGCAGACTTCAGGGGTGCGCTACGTACAGAGTACATGGTTCAGGGGTTTGCTATGTACAGATTGCAGGGGTTCGCTAAGTGCAGGGTTCAGGGGTGCACTACGTACAGAGTGCATTGTTCAGGGGTGGCTTAAGTACAAAGTGCAGGCTTCAGGAGTTTAGAGAGTGCAGGGGTATACAGAGTGCAGGGTTTAGGGATGTGCTACGTACAGAATGCAGGGTTCAGAGGTGCGCTGTACGCAGGGTTCAGGGGTGCGCTGCGTACAGAATGCAGGGTTCAGAGGTGAGCTGTATGCAGGGTTCAGAGGTGAGCTGCATACAGTACACAGGGTTTAGGGGTGTGTTTTGTACAGACTGCAGGGTTCAGGGGTGCGCTACGTACTAAGTGCAGGGTTCAGGGGTGCGCTACGTACTGAGTGCAGGGTTCAGGGGTGCGCTACGTACTGAGTGCAGGGTTCAGGGGTGCGCTACGTACTGAGTGCAGGGTTCAGGGGTGCGCTACGTACTGAGTGCAGGGTTCAGGGGTGCGCTACGTACTGAGTGCAGGGTTCAGGGGTGCTTTACGAAGAGTGAGGCAATTCTTTCACCCTAATAACACCAGGCAGAGTTCCATTATTTCCAGAGCGTATAAGAAACCGTTTTTGTGCAGACCAGAGTTCTGACGCAGAAAAATGTCTTACCCTAAATTCGAAGGAGATTGTATCGATGGAGATGACGTGTTTCCTGGCAAAGTTCTGTAAGGTTCCGGTTAGGAAAGCCTGAGGGAAGAACAAGCCACTGATCCAGAAGACAGCCGGGATTCCGTCTGTGATCCATTTCTGAAGGAACTTGATTCTCTCGAGAAGGTCAACCACCCAGGAGGACAATGGCTTCAGTGATGGATACGCCTGGATGAAAGCAACATATATTCAAAGATCTGAGCAACAGAGGATCATGAAATGCTGTAGGAGGGTGATGGAGCCCCGTCTGGATTCTGACCTTTGCCCGCCAGAGTTCTGGCACTGAATTGTTATAAAGACTGTTGGCCATGAGCTCCAGCTGGGATGACATGACGACCTGACCTTTCATGGCCTTCAGCAGGTCACTCAGAGTCTGGGAGAGGACGCCAAGGAGACGGTTATACCTGGAGGAATAATAAATATTAAGAGATTGATTTCCTTTATTCTTCTATTTAGCTCTGACTTGTACTGCAGGGCTATATGGAGAACAGTGAGATGGTCACATCAGTCTGCACCAGAGGAGCTTACACTCTAATGTCCAACCACACCGCAATTAGTAGGTTTTTGGTCTCTGGAAAGCAATAGGAATCCAACACAAATACGCCCCTCCATATCACATTCTGGTTTGCTTGAAGGGATTGAACCCAGGACCCCAGTGATATACAAGTGCCAGATCCATATGCTACTCCACGACCTATGGTCATAACTCCTAGACCTCAAATGGTCTCCCATGCTCCATACCGTATGACCTCCTGCACCAACACGGTGTTCATGGACTCCTGGTACATCACGGGGTATTTTTCCATCACTTCCTGCACAGGGATGAGCGATGGAACCTTCTTCAGGATCCCCTCAGCGATTTCTTCCACCATCTGAAGGAAATGACTCGTCGGTGACAGTTCAAACAAGACAGCTGTGTCTGGATACAGAAACCCTACTCACCTCATCACGACTCCCCCCTGCACTCTGCGTCCGTGGCTGCAGCGTCACAAGAGACCCCAGAAGGGCGAAGCTTTCGTTTTGTGCGAATGTGATGTTGGCGTTTTCATGGAGACCAAACAGCTCTGTCAGATCGTTGAGTGGAAGAGAGCGAATGTACTGCAGATAACCCTAAAACAAATGCATGGCAAAAAGGATTAAAACAGTGTGTCCTATGTAAACTAGAGATGATCCACCAATCACAGGCCAGACACCTGAAGCTACAGCTTAAAGCAGCCTTTCTCTGGCTTTTCAACTCAGAGGAACCCTTGAAATAACTTTCTGGGCTCGGGAAACCCCTGCTAAACATTACCATCTCTACAATTCCTGATACATTAGTGTTACATTCAGTGAGAAGAATGTCCCTTACATTGGGGGTCAGTGGGAAAAATGTCCCTTACATTGGGGGTCAGTGGGAAGAATGTCCCTTACATTGGGGGTCGGTGAGAAGAATGTCCCTTACATTGGGGTTCGGTGAAAAGAATGTCCCTTACATTGGGGGTCGGTGGGAAGAATGTCCCTTACATTGGGGGTCAGTGAGAAGAATGTCCCTTACATTGGGGGTCAGTGAGAATGTCCCTTACATTGGGGGTCAGTGAGAAGAATGTCCCTTACATTGGGGGTCAGTGAGAAGAATGTCCCTCACATTGGTGGTCAGTGGGAAGAATGTCCCTTACATTGGGGGTCAGTGGGAAGAATGTCCCTTACATTGGGGGTCAGTGGGAAGAATGTCCCTTACTTTGGAGATCAGTGGGAAGAATACCCCTTTACATTGGGGGTCAGTGGGAAGAAATGTCCCTTACATTGGGAGTCAGTGGGAAGAATGCTCATTACATTGGGGGTCAGTGGGAAGAATGTCCCTCACATTGGTGGTCAGTGGGAAGAATGTCCCTTACATTGGTGGTCAGTGGGAAGAATGTCCCTTACATTAGGGGGTCAGTGGGAAGAAATGTCCCTTACATTGGGAGTCAGTGGGAAGAATGCTCATTACATTGGGGGTCAGTCGGAAGAATGTCCCTCACATTGGTGGTCAGTGGGAAGAATGTCCCTCACATTGGTGGTCAGTGGGAAGAATGTCCCTTACATTGGGGGTCAGTGGGAAGAATGTCCCTTACATTGGGGGTCAGTGGGAAGAATGTCCCTTACATTGGTAATCAGTGGGAAGAATGTCCCTTACATTGGTGGTCAGTGAGAAGAATGTCCCTTACATTGGGGGTCAGTGGGAAGAATGTCTCTTACATTGGTGGTCAGAGGGAAAAATGTCCCTTACATTGGTGGTCAGTGGGAAGAATGTCCCTTACATTGGGGGTCAGTGGGAAGAATGTCCCTTACATTGGTGGTCAGTGGGAAGAATGTCCCTTACATTGGTGATCAGTGGGAAGAATGTCCCTTACATTGGGGATCAGTGGGAAGAATGTCCCTTACATTGGTGATCAGTGGGAAGAATGTCCCTTACATTGGGGGTCAGTGGGAAGAATGTCCCTTACATTGGTGGTCAGTGGGAAGAATGTCCCTTACATTGGTGGTCAGTGGGAAGAATGTCCTGTAACTCAGACATCTTCATCCAGTCCCCATGGAATGTGTCAAGGCAGATGTTGACTGCCCAAGAACAGAATGGGAGGTATGAAAGCTGTAGAACCTCCCTGTTCTAGTTACATAATCCCATGTCTTCTGTCATGAAGTCTACATAGGTGTCCGTCATGCAATTTACATGGCTAAATTTAATGGTCCAACATTGGAGGAAAAATTCTACAGGCCAAGATGCCACACTTTTCCTATACCGAAAGGGACGGGGCCATTGTTTAGAGGACGAGGAGCACATTTTGGACAAAGCAGTCAACTGGTACTGAACAGGATTGCCAACCATCCATAAATTTACGGACAGCTTGTAAACCGATGTACACGCTCTGAAAATGTCTGTTATGGACAGCGGCTACCCATAAAAAATATGGCTACGAGCTGGCTGCGGAACTGCGCATGCAAAAAATGCTTAATGTTAGTTGGGACAGTTCTTTTATCCCTTTTGCTGCGGCACCCCTGGACACTCTTCGCGGCACCCTGCTTGAGAAACCCTGTTATAGAGGATAAGATACAAAAAACTGCTCACGTTCAGGTCGTAGGTCGGGTTGATCTGATGGTAAACTCCTGACTCTGAGAACTTGTAACCATCTTCTAGCACCGGCGGCTGGTAAAAGTCCTGCAGGATACTAAGGAGGCATCGTCTGTCCCAGTCGTCGGTGACGCGACCTCCATAATTAATCTCACCAGCCGTGTAACGCAGAACCTGCCACAAAACATACAATTACCTCCTCGCATTGCTGCATGAGGCTGATCTATGATATCTGGACAGATAAGATGTCACATAAAAGGCCATCCCTTTCCTCCTCACCTTGTATGGAATGTCAGTGTACTCCTCCAGAAACATCCGCAGCTGAGAGATACAGATCCTAAGATCTCCATCTGTGAATTCATAAGGGATATTGAATCCCAGCGGACCAAACTTCCGTCTTTCTAGAGTGCTGCCATGGAACAGACAAAGAGATAGCAGCAAGGCCTTGTGTTCCAGAGCCTGTTGGGGGTAGAAGCATGGTCAGTAGAAGACAGGAGGTGGTACACTAGGAGGTTGATGATTCTAGTAGAGAATTGGAGATTCAGATTAAGAAAGTTCTCGGAATTTAGATTTTTACAGTAAGCTATGGATCTGGCAGGTGAAGATCTTGTTTGAGTTGTTCTTCATCCTAGGGAAGCCCACTTTAGCGTTTGGCGGTGCTGGAATGTTAGGCTCCTCAATGGTTTCTTCTATTTCTCAGTAATTCTATTGGTGAGATATCTTAATTGGAAGGGAGGGAGGGAGGGACATAAAGATGGGCTGAAGACCTTGTAGGAGGGTGAGTACTTACCTTCTTGCAGTCACTTAGTTCTGCATCGGTCAGGCTCAGGTAAGTCCGCAAGAGATTGGCTTTCACCCCACGTGGAGGCTCAATGGTCAGCTTAGAGCCGTTCTGTAATATGGATACTGGGAACTGGTTACTGGGCATACTGGTCAGCCAGAGACGGAAATCCCGATGGACCTGCAGAACAGAGACCGTTGTATTATCACTCACAAACCTGCACAATGGTTGGAGTAGAATTGGACTGCAAAAAATGAAAAACTTACTTTATCAGGGTCAATACTCTCTATTAGCCTCTCCAGGGAGGGCATCCAGCTGGGGGCGAGGTGGCAGTTCTGGAAGAATACCCATTTCCCTCTCTCCATGGCGTTCCTCATCATGGCCTCTGCCCGAGGACCCTGCAGGAAGGAAGACAATCCTGGGAACTCTTTTACTTCAAAAAGTACAATATATCTGGAAATAGTTGACTATATGGATGATCTGATTTGGTATGATGAAGATCCAGGGGGAAATAGGTGTGAAGCTGGCTGAGCAGTGGAAGAGGTACTTACCTGTCCCTGACCCAAAGATATGGCACTAAGTTTCTTAGAGAACCTCATTTCTTCTGCAAACTTGTAGAGATCAGCAGCCGGGTCGGTACCGGGAGAAAGGATGAAGATGAGTGACGTTACAGGAGAGGAATCGCGGAATACTGCGCCCAGGTCAGCCGTCTAATTGAGGAGAAGGATGAATGCGAACTTAAATATTCCACCTCTGCGCAACAATCAGTACTGGACATCTGGAAGGTGAGCGGTCTACTGTACCTGCGGCTCTATGAACCTCTGTCCCAGCTGGTGACACACATAGTCCTGCATGGCATTGGTCACTTTGTCTCCTCGCAGACAGCGCAAAATCAGCATTTTCTGGAAGGCGTCCAGAGACTGCTCCAAACCACCCGGGAGACCCGCTCTGGAAATTATTATTATTATTATTATTACTACGAGTTTATATAGCGCCAAAGGGTTTGCTCAGCGCTGTACAATAGAGGGGGGGACAATACATGGCACAGTACAACAACAACAAACAACATACGAGGGGTAAGAGGGCCCTACTCTTTCGAGCTTACAATCTAGGAGGGAGGGGGTAATGGTACAGTAGGAAGTGGCTGAGGGGAATGAGGGGTGGGAGGAAAGAGGGAGAATGGCCGTTAGGTGAGGGTGGGGTAGGCTTCCCTGAAGAGATGGGTTTTGAGGGAGCGCCTGAATGTGAAGAGGGAAGGCGACAGTCTGATGGATTGGGGCAGTGAGTTCCAGAGGATGGGGGAGGACCTGGAGAAGTCCTGTAGTCGTGCATGGGAGGAGGAGACCAGGGAGCAGGATAGAAGGAGGTCCTGTGAGGAGCGAAGGGTACGGGTAGGGCGGTACTTGGGGATCAGGTTGGTGAGGTAGTCAGGGGCAGTGTTGTGATTGGCTTTGTAGGTCAGGGTTAGGAGTTTAAATTTGATGCGTTGGGCAATCGGGAGCCAGTGGAGGGAGAGGCAGAGGGGGGTGGCAGAGGTGGAGCGGGTGGAAATGAGGAACACAACACGTTATACAACCCAACACACACAACATGGATGAATAGTTTGCCCAATCTATATCTGGCAGCTAAAGTTGGCCACACACACCATACTGTACAATATCTGCCCAATCGTCTTATAGATTTACCAACAAATATGTCTTCTTTGCTCTAAATGACACAAATTAAATCTGTCCTCTCTCCTCCCCTTCAGTCTTGCACAGGTGTACCGGCTCCTCCCCTTCAGTCTTGCACAGGTGTACCGGCTCCTCCCCTTCAGTCTTGCACAGGTGTACCGGCTCCTCCCCTTCAGTCTTGCACAGGTGTACCGGCTCCTCCCCTTCAGTCTTGCACAGGTGTACCGGCTCCTCCCCTTCAGTCTTGCACAGGTGTACCGGCTCCTCCCCTTCAGTCTTGCACAGGTGTATCGGCTCCTCCCCTTCAGTCTTGCACAGGTGTACCAGCCTGGACTGAAATGGCTTCCTATGATGTCACTGCACACTGTGAGCTTCTCACAATGTGCTTTAGAAACTGCAGCCAGTCAGATGGAGCTCCACCTCATTTCCTGGCTGGAGGACATCCAGCATCATCTAGTCTTTCCTCCACAGTCTGACTGTCCCTGGTCCACCTCTTTCATTCATTGGATTTCAGTTCTTTCAGTCATGGAGGCTTAGCATTACCTAGGATGGTCTGCATGCAAATCCAGCCTGACTGGGGAAGGCACACAACTTGGATGAGTAGTTTGTCCAATCTATATCTGGCAGCTAAAGTTGGCCACACACACCATACTGTACAATATCTGCCCAGCTTCCAGCATTCACAATGGACTACTGACTTGGGGACATCTATAGATGATTAAGAATGGAACCAAATTTGGGAAACCGTGAAATCCAGTTGCCGCAATGTGTTGCCTGTAGAAATGAATTGCACAATGATATCTGGTACCAATTCGAATTTCCCTTTATGTACATGGTTATTCTCCTTGTTATTCGAGGATGTTGGACAACTGGGAACCTTTTATCATACCTGGTGAACCTGCCCGGTGGCCCTGCAATACTGGACCAATATCCTCCTCCTTTTTATTACGCCTCAGGGACACGAGATTCCCCCAAAGTTCGCCCTTCTGTGTGTCAGACCAACTTACATTTTCAAGGCTCAATTTCGGTCTATTGTCCATACTGATACTGAGCAGAAGATTGGTAAAGCCTGGAAAACTCCTACGTTTCCCATAAGAACTTGCACTGCTTCAGACTGGCATCTTCTAAAGGTATTTTGATATTTGCATAACTCCTCCCTCCTAGGACTCACCGGTGTGGCTCGGGGCTGTCGCAGATCCTCCGGTACTCCTCGCCGTATTGGGTGATTTGCTCTTTGATGTTGCTGAAGTTGCTTAGTAAATTCAGCGCTTGGATGTCCCTCCAGGCTCGCTCGGTCAGCCACTCTGAACATGGATTCTCAGCCAGATTGGGCGCTGTACCCCCCGACAGCAAGAAACGCCATTCATCCTGCAGAACATAGCGGGGGCAATGAACTAAAGAGTTAAACAAGTTCCCACTGCGAACCTCCCCTGTTGGGTTTTATTATTACATGAGTAATATACATGATTTCTATAGCGCCAACAGTTTATACAGCACTTTACATTACAAAAGAAGACAGCACAGTTTTCAATACAATTCAATACAAGAGGATTAGTAGAGCCTTATCATAGGAGCTTACTATCTAAAAGGGAGGGGCAAGTGATACAAAAGGTAATAACTGTGGAGGGATGAGTTGATGGAGAAAGTTAAAGTTAATTTATTAGGTGGAAGTGGCATAGGCATCCCTGAAGAGATGGGTTTTCAGGGATCACCTAAAGGTGGACAGGGTAGGCGATAGACAGATTGGGGTAGGGAATTCCAGAGGATGGGAGAGGCTCTGGAGAAGTCCTGGAACCAAGTGTGGAAGGAAGTGAGGGAGAGCAGGAGGTCTTGGGATGAGTTGAAAGGATGGTTTGGGTGATACTTTGAGATGAGATTGGTGATATATTGTAGCTTGGGGCAGAGTTGTGGATGGCTTTTGGGGGACATTGAGCAGAGGCCAGCAGAGGGATTGCTAGAGAGGGGTGGAGGACACTGAGCGGAGATCAATAGAGAAATCGTCAGAGAGGGGTGGAGGACATTGAGCTGAGGCCAGTGAAGAGATTGGCAGAGAGAGGTGGAGGACACTGAGCGAAGGCCAATAGAGAAATCACCAGAGAGGGGTGGAGGACACTCAGTGGAGGTCAGTAGAGGGGTAGGCAGAGAAGGGTGGAGGACATTGAGCTGAGGCCAGTGAAGAGATTGGCAGAGAGGGGTGGAGGACACTGAGCGAAGGCCAATGGAGGGATTGGCAGAGAGGGGTGGTGGATACTGAGCAGAGGCCAATAGAGAAATCGTCAGAGAGGGGTGGAGGACATTGAGCTGAGGCCAATGGAAGGACTGGCAGAGAGGGGTGGTGGATACCAAGCAGAGGCCAATAGAGAATTTGGCAGAGAGAGGTAGAGGACACTGAGCGGAGCCCAATGGAGGGGTTGGCAGAAAGGGGTGGAGGACACTGAGCGGAAGCCAGTGGAAGGAGTGGCAGAGGGGTGGAAGAAATGGAAGGATTGGCAGGGAGGTGTGGTAGACACTGAGCAGTTGGCAAGGTGGATATGTCCATCAGCAGACTGAAGGGGAATAGTCTGTGTAGAGGTAGGCCAACAAGTAGGCAGTTGCAGTATTCGAGGCAAGAGATGACCAGGCAGTGAATTACTAACCTGGTTGTGTCATTGGTGAAGAAGTGACAAAGTCCAGGATTACACCTAACACCCAGGTATGACGGGAGGAACTGATAGTTGTGTTATGGTGGAGACTTCAAAGAAAATGGAAGGGGAAGGGAAAAGGGGTTCTACAAAACTAATTTTTAGAAACCTTTAATTATAGGACATGATGAGGCATTGAAGGGGTGAGGTGAGAGGAGTGAAGAGAGAGATTTGGGTGTCCTCACCACAGAGATGGTATTGGAAGCCATGAGAACTTATCAACTGACCAAGGGAGGAGGAGGAGTAGACAGAGAACAGGAGAAAGATGAAGAGGAGAGCAGGAGAGAGTTGTAGGTGACAATGAAGGAGAATGAAAGAAAAAAAAAGTCTCAAAGGTAAATGGAGTGGAGTTCTCTGAGGAGGAGCGGGTGGTTAACTGTGTCGAGGGAACATTTATATACGGTACAAACTGGAAGATTCCTTCTAACTGCCCCTAATGTATATAGACAGTGTATATAGATGGAACCGGAATATGGCATCTCACCATGTGAATGAGCCCCTTGTCCATGAGGATTCGCACACACAGCAGGAAGGAGAACATGAGTTTGTGCTTCTCGAACAGACTACGGCACACATTGCTGTACAGGCTGAAGGTGAAATACGTGTTTATGTTTTCGATACGCTTCTCCACCGTTTCTGAAACAGCCAATCACAGGACAAGGTTAGAGCACTGTACTTTCTCTTTCATACAATCCCAGTTCTATGATCTAAAATAATGAGAGCTCAGCACTCTGCTGGCAATTGCAGAGGTTTCCAGCATTAGAAAAGGTCAATGTGGGGTTGCAGAGGGTCCCTTACATGTTCTCACTATACTGCTTAGAGCAGTGGTTCTCAGCCTCCCTCCTCCCAGGCCTCCAGCTAGCTGCAGATCACCTAACTTCTCACATTGCCTCCCTGCTCCCATTAGGGGCGTATTTACCACAAGGCAAACAAGCCACTTGCCTAGGGTGACATTTTTTAGGGGGGCAGCACCTCCCCCCAGAAGAAGGGATGAAAGAAGGAACACACGCAAGATGGGAACCAGGTGGGATCCAAGAGAGGCTATGGGCTACTTGGTGGTGTATGTAGAACTTGACTCTCATTCCCGGGGATGTCCGGAGCTGTAAAGATGAGTGTCTTTCTCCCTATCGCTGGGGTGTGGGGGTGGGTAGTGGAAGGCTCTCCCAGGTGGTGGGCAGGGGTGCTGTTGGTCAATGTCAGGCTCTCTCCATGGGAGGGGGAAGGGGGTGTTGGTCGGTGTCCATGGGGGGAGACAGTTTTTGTGTTGCCTAGGGCAGCACAAAACCTAAATACACCACTGGCTCCCATATTGGCTCTCAATGCCCCTCAACCTCTCACAGTGCCCCTAGGCCCCCTAAAATCCCTCAGTCCTTACAGTGCCCAACAGCCTCCCACAGTTCCCCCTAGCTTGTTGCAGATCCTCCAGCCTCCTGTCCCACATTGTGCCCTCCAGTCTCCCTCAGTTGCCTCTAAAAGTTGGATCTTTATACTAAGATTTACCTGTCTAGACCTCCACCAATACATATCCTGTTGAAAAATCTACTTGGAGAAGCTATGAAACGTCTTCAACAATACAGAACAAGAATGGTCTTCAAGCATTGATTGTGACTAAATGCTACAACTAGCTATACCAGGACCTGGAAACCTTCACAGCCAAGGAAAGATGTAGAAGAGTAACAAAATGCTGACCCAAGACCAGTTGCAGGGAAGAATGGTCCATGAGGGTCCCCCCATGTATTTTGAATAGGATTTCATCAGGGGTGGTTTTACAAACATCAATGGAATTCACGTAGATTGATAATAGAAACTAGAGAGATCACCACACAGAAATTTGCAGCGCTGGAACGAATAAGATGGTCAGGTCTGACATAATTAGGTATGCTGTAAAAATGTAGCTTTACCTGCTCTCTCGGAGTTAGCAATGGCAGCGGTGAAGATGCCCAGAAACCACTCCAGTGAATACTGGTACATCGGATCCACGTTGGACAAATCCGAGACACAGAAGAACAAGATCTGCGTCCTGACAGCCACCGGGACATACTGGTGCCGCGTGCTGTCTATGTCCTTCTCGGTCTGTTCAGCCACCTGCACTTTTGCCTGTAGAAAGGGGAAGTTAGGTCACAGTTGGCCCTGGGAGCAGATCAGAAGCCACAACAGAGAATTGTCGGTCCACTGCTCACCTTGATCTCAGCCGCTTTTACTTTGGAGGCCTCCAGTACTTTGATGAGATCCACATCGTCCACGGGGTTTCCCTGGGAGGAGCTGAGACGGGTCAGGATTTGATCCTCAATTTCCTTCAACTCTTGCCGCATTTTAGCGTTGGACAAGATTAGCTGGTTCTTTGCTTCTTCTAAATCAGGTCGCTCTTCCGCCACTACCTGTCCAAGGAGCTGATCCTCCAGACCACTGAGGGGGCAATAATAGGAGGGGAATCAAGAGAGGATGGCTGCTAATCTGTATTTGATCACTCATGGCAAGTCAAAAATACACTCATAGCCCCAGAAAATGGTTCTCAATGGAAGCCACAGCTCATTGCTTCCTCAATCCCTATGCACGGTGTGTGGACAGGATCCTGGAAGTCAAGGTAGCAAGCTTTTCTGGATAAGAAATCAGTGTATTTGTGTGAGGGACAGAAATGGGGGAATAGGAGGCATTCTGTAGCCAAGTGTTTCTCAACTAGGATGATGTCTGGATTCCTCAAGTGTATAGCAAGCATGGTGGGTTACCCAGTCCACCCCGGATCATGACTTGCCATGATGCGAACAGGCCAGCCGCCAGCACCATACCAACCAATAATGCTGTAGAACCATTACGCACAGCATCATGCATTGCTATGGTGATGGGGGCGGTCTCACCTGTACCACGGCAATGCATGACTCTGATCTAGGTTAGACGGCATGCAGAAGAAGACGAAAGTCCGCCTCTTCTGGATCTCCTCCACCTTCCACACTCTGCCATGCTACTGGAGCCAAAAGGTAAGGTTCTAATGGGAAGAGTGGACTGTGTGAATGGGGACTCTATGATGGGGGGGGGGGGGGGGGGGGCTGTGTGCCTGGGAGCTATATGTTAAAGGGGAAGTACAGCCAAAGCTCTTTTGGCCTTACTTCTGCAGATCACAGGAGTGCAGTTTGTTCTGCAGATCACAGGAGTGCAGTTTGTTCTGCAGATCACAGGAGTGCAGTTTGTTCTGCAGATCACAGGAGTGCAGTTTGTTCTGCAGATCACAGGAGTGCAGTTTGTTCTGCAGATCACAGGAGTGCAGTTTGTTCTGCAGATCACAGGAGTGCAGTTTGTTCTGCAGATCACAGGAGTGCAGTTCATTCTGCACTCCTGTGACCAGTGGTGGGCCTAGGGGCACTGTGAAAGGTTGAGGGGCATTGAGGGCCAATATGGGAGACAGTGGTGTATTTAGGTTTTGTGCTGCCCTAGGCAACACAAAAATTGTCTGCCCCCACAGACACCGACCAACACAACCCCCCCTTCCCCCTCCTACGGAGACAGCCTGCCCTTGACCAACAACACCCCTGCCCCACACTCGTCGGGAGAGCCTTTCACTACCCCCCCCCCTTTCCCCAGGCGATAGAGAGACACTCATCTTCAGAGCTCCGGACATCCCCGTGAACGAGAGTCAGGCTCTACATACACCATCAAGCAGCCCGCAGCCTCTCTCTGATCCCACCTGGTTCCCATGGTGCACGTGTCCCTTCTTTCATCCCTTCTTGTGGTGGTGGTGGGGGGGGGGGGTGCTGCCCCCCTGAAAAATGCCGCCCTAGGCAAGTGCCTTGTTTGCCGTGTGGTAAATACGACCCTGCTTGTAACCCGTTTTCAGCTGACAGCGGACTGAAGTCTGCCGTCGGCTGCCATCACTCAACAGGTCCAGGCTGGGGAAAGATCCCGACTTTAAAGTTGGGATCCTCCCCAGTCTGGAGCGGCACCTGGCGATCTGCTGAAAGCCTGAGCCAGTCACTCCCTCCCCTACACAGCCCAGTGCTCCAATAAGTGCTGGGGGGGGGGGGGGGCACAGCAGACAGCGGTGACTGACAGTCACCGCTCTCTGCTCAGAGCGGCTGTGAGAACTCAGCGATCAGCAGTCACTTAGAGCGGGTGGGGGGCAGATGCTGCATCCACCTTGTAAGATAAATTGGGGACAAGAAAGCCCCACTTCCAGCCTCGTATCGGTAGGAGGACCTTTACATTTGTGAATGTGATTAGCAGTTCTTCCACATATAACCACCTTCTGGTATAATTAGTTCTTTCTTAGGATGTGACATTGATAATATATAGAAAAGTGTAGCTGCGGTCAGTCAGGATTCTCCTACCTGGGGGACAATGTGAAGTTGATGAGGGTGACCTTGGTGCAGATCTCGGGTGGATAATGGGGATTCGGCAGTTTGGTGGTTATATACATCCTGAAGTCTTCGTGATATGGGATGACGGCGTCCCCCAGACGTAGGACGGTGCTCCCCTGCTGCTTGTATGTCTGTAGCAATGTAAGGACACACGTCAGTGAGGAGCAGAGACCCCGGAAGATGCCACCACCAGGAACACTCAAGTTCTTCTCCTACCTGTTTGAGTAATACGGGTTCCAGGGCCGGGTCCAGCTCTTCCCCAACATTCTCCAACATGAACGGCTTTCCGAAGCGGATCGCGTTTTCTAAACTGCGCAGGAAGTCGCGGTCGCTGAGCTTTACCACATCCAGGCCGTTATCTTTCTCCTGGGAGAGACACAGAAGACAAAGTGTTGATTGTGTCCCATGTAGACATGAGAACTCCACAACCACATGTATCAATATACTGCATGTTCAAAATCAATTCCCAATGGACATGCCATATACAGAAACTAGGCTTGGCGTACATCACCGAAACTGAAATTGCAACCAATTTTCTGAAATGTTGTCAGAATTAACCTCAATTTTACCTGCGGTGACATTTACTTTCCTCACTTTGGCTTTGTATTCCAACCTGCGATTACCGTACTAACTCTAGCATCGAGATCACATGGTTTTGTTGATAAACAAAGCCAAATCAGTGACAGCTGCCTGTGAATTTCTATGTGGATTTAAAGTGTTACTAAACCCCGGACCCCGCATTCACTATATCCTCTCTCCCCGGACCCCGCATTCACTGTATCCGCTCTCCCCAGACCCCGCGTTCACTATATCCGCTCTCCCCGGACCCCGCGTTCACTGTATCCGCTCTCCCCAGACCCCGCGTTCACTGTATCCTCTCTCCCCGGACCCCGCATTCACTGTATCCGCTCTCCCCAGACCCCGCGTTCACTATATCCGCTCTCCCCGGACCCCGCGTTCACTGTATCCGCTCTCCCCAGACCCCGCGTTCACTGTATCCGCTCTCCCCGGACCCCGCGTTCACTGTATCCGCTCTCCCCGGACCCCGCGTTCACTATATCCGCTCTCCCCGGACCCCGCTTTCACTATATCCGCTCTCCCCGGACCCCGCGTTCACTATATCCGCTCTCCCCGGACCCCGCGTTCACTATATCCGCTCTCCCCGGACCCCGCGTTCACTATATCCGCTCTCCCCGGACCCCGCGTTCACTATATCCGCTCTCCCCGGACCCCGCGTTCACTATATCCGCTCTCCCCGGACCCCGCGTTCACTATATCCGCTCTCCCCGGACCCCGCGTTCGCTATATCCGCTCTCCCCGGACCCCGCATTCGCTGTATCCTCTCTCCCCGGACCCCGCATTCACTGTATCCGCTCTCCCCGGACCCCGCATTCACTATATCCGCTCTCCCCGGACCCAGCATGCACTATATCCGCTCTCCCCGGACCCCGCATTCACTATATCCGCTCTCCCCGGACCCCGCATTCACTGTATCCGCTCTCCCCGGACCCCGCATTCACTATATCCGCTCTCCCCGGACCCAGCATGCACTATATCCGCTCTCCCCGGACCCCGCATTCACTATATCCGCTCTCCCCGGACCCCGCATTCACTATATCCGCTCTCCCCGGACCCCGCATTCACTATATCCGCTCTCCCCGGACCCGCATTCACTATATCCGCTCTCCCCGGACCCCGCATTCACTATATCCGCTCTCCCCGGACCCCGCATTCACTATATCCACTCTCCCCGGACCCAGCATTCACTATATCCGCTCTCCCCGGACCCCGCATTCACTATATCCGCTCTCCCCGGACCCAGCATTCACTATATCCGCCCTCCCCGGACCCCGCATTCACTATATCCGCTCTCCCCGGACCCCGCATTCACTATATCCGCTCTCCCCGGACCCCGCATTCACTATATCCGCTCTCCCCGGACCCCGCATTCACTATATCCGCTCTCCCCGGACCCCGCATTCACTATATCCGCTCTCCCCGGACCCCGCATTCACTATATCCGCTCTCCACGGACCCCGCATTCCCTATATCCTCTCTCCCCGGACCCCGCATTCACTATATCCGCTCTCCCCAGACCCCGCATTCACTATATCCGCTCTCCCACAGTACACACAACATGGAAATGCAATTATTTTAGTAAATATAACTGCTAAATACCTTTTCTCATCAGCAGTATATAGCAGTCTTGCGACATCTATCAGTGTCTGGCTAAACACTGGTTAATCTTTTAGGAGGAGTTTTCATTCTCTTCTGACTGTCCTATGGGGCTTCATAACCCTTGACCTCTGTCTGGACAGTGCTGATTGGCCCTGTGCTGATCACATGCACTCTCCCAAGAAAAAAAACTCTAGCAATACACACCAAACTGAGCATGTGCAGTTTGCCCCCAAGGCTCTGTTCTAACAGCAGATAAAATAACTAACCTAAAGAAGATAGTACCAGGTCAGGTCATCTCACACTGGTTTCTTGGACATGACAATGAGGTCACTGGACTCCAATGGCCTCCACAGTCACCAGATCTCCATCCAATGGAGCACCTTTGGGATGTGGTGGAACGGGAGATTCCCATCATGGATGTGCAGCCAACAAATCTGCAGCAAGTGCGTGACACCATCATGTCAATACGGAGCAAAATCTCTGAGGAACGTTCCCAACACCTTGTTGGATCTCTGCCACCAAGAATGAAGGCCAAAGGGGGTCCCACCCGGGACTAGCGAGGTGGACCTGATACAGTGGCCGGTGAGTACATTTCTCTAAACATCACGTGTTTCGTTAGCTCACCAGGTTTTTGATCCAGCGGTTGGCCTGTCCTTGAGGGTCGATGAAATGAGACCAGCGCTGTGAATACTGGCATATGACACCGTTCTCCACCGACAGCGTGTCATTCGGAAGACCTGCGATCTGAGGAAGAGGGGGATTAGTATGACGTGTGCAGATACCAGGAGGGACATCTTATCTTTTCACCACCACAGGACCACCCTTATTGTTACACAAAGGGGTTCATCCCACATGTCCACATCACCTGAATTACTAGTCATACACACCTTCAGATATTATATAAACTGTCCTTGTGTCAGTGGGAGTCAACACTTCCCCTTACTTGGTGTCAGTGGGATGAATAGTGTCCCATCATTGGTATCAGTGGGAGGAATAGTGCCCCATCATTGGTGTCAGTGGGAGGAATAGTGCCCCATCATTGGTGTCAGTGGGAGGAATAGTGCCCCATCATTGGTATCAGTGGGAGGAATAGTGCCCCATCATTGGTGTCAGTGGGAGGAATAGTGCCCTATCATTGGTATCAGTGGGAGGAATAGTGCCCCATCATTGGTGTCAGTGGGAGGAATAGTGCCCTATCATAGGTGTCAGTGGAGGAATAGTGCCCCATCATTGGTGTCAGTGGGAGGAATAGTGCCCCATCATTGGTGTCAGTGGGAGGAATAGTGCCCCATCATTGGCGTCAGTGGAGGAATAGTGCCCCATCATTGGTGTCAGTGGAGGAATAGTGCCCCATCATTGGTGTCAGTGGAGGAATAGTGCTCCATGGTTGGTGTCACTGGGAGGAGTTTTGCCCCATTGTTGGAGTCATTGGCAGGAGTTGTGCCCCAATCGTTGGTGTCAGTGGGAGGAATAGTGCCCCATCATTGGTGTCAGTGGGAGGAATAGTGCCCCATCATTGGTATCAGTGGGAGGAATAGTGCCCCATCATTGGTGTCAGTGGGAGGAATAGTGCCCCATCATTGGTGTCAGTGGGAGGAATAGTGCCCCATCATTGGTGTCAGTGGGAGGAATAGTGCCCCATCATTGGTGTCAGTGGGAGGAATAGTGCCCCATCATTGGTGTCAGTGGGAGGAATAGTGTCCCATTATTGGTGTCAGTGGGAGGAATAGTGTCCCATTATTGGTGTCAGTGGTGAGAATAGTGAGCCATTGTTGGTGTCAGTGGTGAGAATAGTGAGCCATTGTTGGTGCCAGTGGGAGGAATTATGCCCCATCATTAGTATCAGGGGAGGAACTGTGCCCCATATTTGGTGTCATTGAAAGGAATTGTGCCCCATCATTGGTGTCTTTGGGAAGAATATAACTGGATATAACATTTATAGGGGAAGGTGATCCAGGGAATATCCGATTGCCTCTCGGGGGGATCAGGAAGGAGTGTTTCCCCTGCAGGAGCAGATTGGATCGCGTTTTGCTGGTTTTTTTGCCTTCCTCTGGATCCACTGTGGGTGGAGGATTATAACTTTTATTTTTTTACTGGTTGAACTGGATGGACTTTTGTCTTTTTTCAGCCAGACTAACTATGTAGCAACAATGTGCTCGGTAAACAAGGCCTGGATTGGCGGCAGCTCGTCAGGTGACCTATACACCCACACATAAACTGTGCTGTGAACTGCAGGACCTGGTTAATAAATAATAATAATAATATTTGCTCAGCAATATCAGCCCCGGGAGACATCTGATATGACGAAACGCGTCGGAAAGAGCCTTTCCTGTACGATTTTACCAAACGTTTGAATTTTTGATGCTGTTTGGTGACTATACTGAAACATTTTATGATATTTATGCTTGTAAGTGCGGCTCTTACCTATTAAATGGTGTTGTATACTATCTGCACTATGAGACAAGTATTTTTTGTTTCCATTGAACCTTAAATGCACAACCTATATTCGCCATCCATCTGAGGAGCGGTCTGAGATATCAGTGTCTGGATTGGCCTACAGGATTCCTCTTTTGGCCTATTTACCAAAGAATAAGGGGGTCCGTGTATCTGGTAAGCCTGCATCTTGCTTCCACGGTGGTGTTGGGTGTCACTGGTGATCAGAAGAAGATTTTGGATGGTTTTGGACTGTTCACGTTCCCAGGGGACTGCTCTATAGTTCTTACCCTGGGACATTTTTGTTTATGTTTTCTTCACTCGACTTTTAGGTTTTATCATTTTTGCACTTTAATGATACATTTTTTTGATTTTCTGGATAATTTTATATTATTTTTATTTATTTGCGATACATATATATCTCATTGTTTATTTGGCATCAGATGTTTTGAGCGCATTATTATTTAACCGTTTACTGGAGAGGATGTCCTCTTTGGTATTTTCTGCTTACTCATTTTCTTTCTCCACATTTAGCGTGGTTTACATTTTCGCTTTCATTAATATCTGTGTTGCTATGGCTATTTGTAGTTATTTTTATAACACTAATATGGAGGAACATTTTAGTTACATGTGTGGTTTTCGGAAGCTAGGCCTCCCCCACGGATATGCCAATGCAGTGTTTCTCAACCTTTTTTCAGTCAAGGCACCCTTTAAAATTATGGACAGTCCTGAGGCGCCCCATTCTAAAATGTGAAAAACTATTCTAATAGTTTTTTATAACGCAGCAACATCCACACATGTAGGACACCCAACATTGGAGAGGATTTATTCTTCCACAGCAAATACACTTTTGCACACTGCTACTGACTAGTACTCCAATGTTTCTCTCCTCCATCAGTTTTTCTCCACCACTGAGCTAATGTGACCCCACCACTGATGGAGAGGGACAGGGGAGGGTTAAACCAGGATGCTGCGCAGGCAGCTGACATCCTCCTTATCAACTGATGATGTCATTGGTTGTCAGGACGGCAGCAGCTAGAAGGTCGTAATGGTGAACAATAAAAACCTGTGACTTTGTGTAACTTGTTCCACCCGCTGGCTTGTATACATGTTTTGGGCAATTTTTGACATTTTGCCAAGGTACCCCTGAAGAAACCTCAAGGCAACCCGGGGCGCCTGGGCACCCTGGTTGAGAAAGGCTGTGCTAATGAACCCGTTGGACTAGTTTGTGAAGTTCTTTACAGAAAATGAGGTAGCAGAAAGTGAGGGGAAGGGAAAGGATTTTGAAGAAGCCATGTGCTCTGGAGACAGAGGAGAAAGCAGTTGTTCTGGAGACAGAGGAGAAAGCAGTTGTTCTGGAGACAGAGGAGAAAGCAGTTGTTCTGGACTCCGAGAAGCAGGGAGCCATGGGAAAATTCCATCAGCAGGAGGAACCACTGAGTGTACTCATTATCCATGCCAATGTATACTGTATGCATATTTTGTATGCTTTGCATGCTATGAATGGTTTTCCATGCAGTTGTTTGCGCTGCCTTTCTGTTTAATAAAAGCAAATATTAATACCCTGCAGAGGTTTGATCACTTCCTTGGCTTGTACCGCAAACAACTTTAATAGACGTAACGAAAAACAAAATCTTACTTTAGTCTCTGCAATAACTTACCTGCCAGGAACGGATCTTCACAGGGTCTCCCAGGGTTCCTATCAGGGATGGCTCCTGGGTACAAGGTACCTCCAGTTCCTTCAGCTTCTTTGTCCACTGTTCAAACAGAGCCATCCGATACTGGCCCTGTGGGGAATAAGGATCCATATCATCAAGATCTGCTCTAGTAAAGCAATCTAATAGAGGGAACTCGCAGCATTCTCCTACCGTGAAAGGTCCAAGATAGGCCAAGAAGCCGGCACAAAGCAGAAGGTCTCCAGTGACGTTGACTAGAAGGTTCTCCAGGTTCAGCACCGTTTCCTGCCAGCGCTGCCTCTCGTCGGCCAGTCCGGTGATCAGCTAGGGTACAGAATGAGAGTGAGTATAAAGAATGGGGGGGGGGTAATAAATGGGGTGAGGGTTATCCAGCAGAAGATGTGGATAATCGGGTGAATATGGAAACCGAGGTGAAGGTGAGGCATTTGGCTCTGGTCACCTTGTCGGCACGGCCCAGCTTCTGCTCGCACTGCTCACACTTCTGCTCCAGCTCTTCTTTCTTGGACACGCAGTCGCGGTATTTGGCTTGTAGGGTTGCGATTCCCTCTTCTACTTCGCTCAGCCGAGCTTTCGCCTCGTCCAGAATCTTCTGAGTCTCCTCCAAATCCTCCTGAGCTTCCCGTAGTGCTTGCTGCAGAAAATACAACAAAATCTGCTGAGGCAGCCGTGTATTGAAACGTTCTGATATCAGGAGGACCAATCAACTAATCCACTGACTAAAGGATAAGTCGTTCTAGGAACTCTTCAATCACATTTTGGTAGAATCCGGAACATTTAGGCCCCATGTACACGGGACACTTCTGAACGATAGAAACTGACTGCTGGAAAACGCAGGTTAAAAAAAAATCTGCTTAGCCGCGTTTGCATAACGTGTTTATGTGCGTTTGCATTTAGAAGCGTTTTTTAAAGATAAGCACAAGAGAACCTACCAAATGCCCAGAATGCACTCAAAAGTGGCAAATTATTAACTATTTCAGAGAAATACAGAGAGTAGAAGCAGAGACAGCAGTATGTGTGGAGATTAGCTTAGCTGTGAGTTGCTCATTAACATTTCTTTTGTTTCCAAGGGTGGGAAAGGTGTCTGGTGGGGGGAGTCATTATGGCCAGCTGGCAGGGGGTCTTCATGAGGAATTTGTGGTGTGAATGGTCATTAACATATCTTTTGTTTCCAAGGGTGGGAGAGGTCTGAGGTGTGATTGGTCATTAACAAATTTTTTGTTTCCAAGGGTGGGAGAGGTCTGCGGTGTGAATTGGTCATTAACATATATTTTGTTTCCAAGGGTGGGAGAGGTCTGAGGTGTGAACGTTCATTAACATATCTTTTGTTTCCAAGGCTGGGAGAGGTCTGAGGTGTAAATGTACATTAACATATCTTTTGTTTCCCAGGGTGGGAGAGGTCTGAGGTGTGAATTGGTCATTAACATATCTTTTGTTTCCAAGGCTGGGAGAGGTCTGAGGTGTAAATGGACATTAACATATCTTTTGTTTCCAAGGGTGGGAGAGGTCTGAGGTGTGAATGGTCATTAACATATCTTTTGTTTCCAAGGCTGGGAGAGGTCTGAGGTGTAAATGGACATTAACATATCTTTTGTTTCCAAGGCTGGGAGAGGT
Organism: Staurois parvus; assembly: GCF_062004578.1. Lineage (NCBI taxonomy): Eukaryota > Metazoa > Chordata > Amphibia > Anura > Ranidae > Staurois > Staurois parvus. The sequence continues at coordinate 96,251 of NW_028320485.1, read as the reverse complement.
CTGAGGTGTGAATTGGTCATTACAATGTATGACAAGCTTGGTAGGAACATCCTGTGTTCAGTGTTTTGTCCATCTGAGCACCTTGAAAACACTTTGCATTCATTTTTCACGATGAAAAAAGGCTCTGGACAGCATTGGGAACTGGAAGAGTTAAAAAAAATTTCAAATGCAAACACTCAGAAATGCGATTTGCCGCGTTTAGCGTTTCAAACGCTGATAAAATCGACTGCTAAACGCAAGTTTTCTGTGTTCAAAAAAATGACTGTAAACTCAACTGCCTGTAAACGAAGATGTGTACATGGACACAGGAGAACATTAGGGAGAGTTCAGGGGCTGCTGAAAAAAAAACGCATAACAGCTCCTAAACGTGAGTTTATCAGCCGCAGTGTACATGGGGCCTTAAGCCCCCTTCTTTGGGGAATCTGGGAAATCAGGCCATTCGGCAAAATGTAAGGATTTATTGGTGGTCTTAAGGGTGTTGGGGTGGAGCAAGGCGGGGCGGAGCAAGGTGGGGTGGAGGTGGGTTGGAGCGAGGTGGGGTGGAGCAAGGTGGGGTGGAGCAAGGTGGGGCGGAGCAAGGTGGGGCGGAGCAAGGTGGGGCTCACTGCTTGTATCTCACCAGCCCCCCAGGGGTGATATGAATTACAATCCATTACTATGTCAAATTTTCAGAACTTACTCGTTTGGGTTCCACGCCTCGTGCCACAAAGTGGTATTTGTGCATGGCCCGGACCCACTGGCAGATGGAGGTGCACGCCTTAGAGACGCGGGCGATGGCGGCCGGCTGGAACTCCTCGTTGTCGATGTGCGGCTGGATGGCTTTGATCACCGCATCGGGAATATTGTCCTGACAGCAGAGAGATTAGATGCCAATCACAATTCTCAATTCCTGTCTGTCATAAGCTGTACAATCACTGTATATCCCTTGCGTGTGTTCTGTCCCGCCTCTATGTATTTCTTCTGTATTGTACTGAACTGTATCAGGTTGCTATTGCTTTGATGTATGCTGACATCTAGTGGTGGTTTAGGACCAATACAGCTTGTTTACTTATGTAGTTTGGTATCTCCTTCTATCTTCCCCTCCTGTTCTGTGCTAGTTAGTTTAGTTCTAGTTAGACCCTCCCTCTTCCACATACTTCACAGAGACGGGGCTTAGGAAATTCATTGTCTCCTTACACCTCAACACTGGAAATACATCCTCAGTACTGCAATAGTTTAAAAACCTTTCATAGGCTTTTTTGGGTGTGGTTTGAGTGTGGGCGAGGACACAGGGGCCACATGATCCCCTATTGTCCGGGGGCCCATGAGTTCTTAGTCCGCCCCTGTTCAAGTGTATATATAGCAGTTCAAAAAACTAGTCAGAACTGGTTTGAGACAGACAACAGAATGAAAAGGTCAAAGTTTTCCAACTTCCCACAGGATAATGAGGCCATATGTTTCAGTATACATGTGAGGCCATATGTTTCAGCATACATGAGGTCATATGTTTCAGTGTACATGTGAGGCCATATGTTTCAGTATACATGAGGTCATATGTTTCAGTATACACGAGGTCATATGTTTCAGTATACATGAGGTCATATGTTTCAGCATACATGAGGTCATATGTTTCAGTATACATGAGGTCATATGTTTCAGTATACATGAGGTCATATGTTTCAGTATACATGAGGTCATATGTTTCAGCATACATGAGGTCATATGTTTCAGTATACATGAGGCCATATGTTTCAGCATACATGAGGTCATATGTTTCAGCATACATGAGGTCATATGTTTCAGAATACATGAGGTCATATGTTTCAGCATACATGAGGTCATGTGTTTCAGCATACATGAGGTCATGTGTTTCAGCATACATGAGGTCATATGTTTCAGCATACATGAGGTCATATGTTTCAGCATACATGTGAGGCCATATGTTTCAGTATACATGAGGCCATATGTTTCAGTATTCATGAGGTCATATGTTTCAGTATACATGAGGTCATATGTTTCAGCATACATGAGGCCATATATTTCAGTATACATGAGGTCATATGTTTCAGTATACACTGGACATATCATATACAGTATATGGGCAGCACAGTGGCTAAATGGTTAGCACTTCCGCCTGGCAGTACTCGAGTTGTTGGTCCGAATCCCAACCACGGCACCACCTGTCTGGAGTTTGCATGTTCTCCCTGTGCCTGCATGGGTTTCCTCCGGGTACTCTGGTTTCCTTCCACACTCCAAAGACATGCTGGTAGGTTAATTGGATCCTGTCTATATTGGCCCTAGTATGTGTATGTATGAGTGGGAGTTAGAGACCTTAGATTGCACGCTCCTCGGGGGCGGGGACTGATGTGAATATACAATATATATGTAAAGCGCGGAGTACATTGATGGCGATATATAAGTACCATAGTTAGTCTGGTTGAAAAAAGACAAAAGTCCATCCAGTTCAACCATTAAAAAAAAAAAAAAAAAAAATGTTATAATCCTACACCCACAGTTGATCCAGAGGAAGGCAAAAAACCCAGCAAAGCACGATCCAATTTGCTCCTCCTGGGGAAAAATTCCTTCCTCATCCCCTGAGAGGCAATCGGATATTCCCTGGATCAACTTTCCCTATAAATGTTATATCCAGTTATATTCTGTGTATCCAAGAAAGAATCCAGGACTTTCCTACAGCAATCCACTGAGCTGGCCACAACCAACTCTGGAGGGAGTCTATTCCACATTCTCACAGCTCTCACTGTGAAGAAACCTTTCCGTATTTGGAGATTACATTAATTTTCCTCCAGATGTAAAGAGCGCCCCCTTGTCCTCTGTGATGACCTCAGGGGGAATAACTCTACAATTACAACCAACAATAAATAAAAAAATAAATTGAGTTGAATTCAACTTCTTTTGTCTTGTTGAAGAGTTAAGCTGTCTGTGGATGGTGCCAAATCAGCAAGCAAGCCTAAAGACCAGACAGACTGAGTCTAAGGAGGTATGGAAGCGTATAAAGCAGCCATTAAAGAACAGAACAGCACGCACCTTGTCATACTTGAAAAGCATCTCCAGAAACTTGCCCGGATCTTGCAGCAGCCCTCTCCCCGGCTCCCAGTAGTCATCAATTTTAGTTCCGGGCTTCTCCCCGGCCACTTTCTTCGGTTTGATTCCTTTCATTATACAGACGGCTTCAATGACAAGCTTCACACCCAACGGGGGGCGCTGCATGGCTCTCACCTGAGGATCAAAGATATACAGATGGCAAGGAGGATTTTCATTGGAAGGTGTATTGTGCATGTCTGAGGTGCATCTGAAATACCTTTCACATGTGTCTGACCTACACTCACCATGACTTGTATGGAGGAATAAAGCAAAACAACCTTTTTGGTGCGTTTCTGCCATTCTTTCTGAATAGCACCCCAACACACTGGGGCAATGCAGTTCCAACACACGTTGCAGGGCACCACAATGCACGGTAATGGACAACAATGCGTTGTGGCATGCCGCATTGCCAAAAATGGTGCACGCCCTTACAGGCATAAGTCCACTGTGCTTCATGGTCAATCTGGCCCTACTGGTCTCCCACCAGTCCTGCTAACCTCACCGATGGCAGTAAGTCCCACCAAGATCCCAGCACGTAGCGCCACCTTCCCACCAAGAAGATCCCAGCATGTAGCGCCACCTTCCCACCAAGATCCCAACAGGTAGCGCCACCTTCCCACCAAGAAGATTCCAGCATGTAGCGCCACCTTCCCACCAAGAAGATCCCAGCACGTAGCGCCACCTTCCCACCAAGAAGATCCCAGCACGTAGCGCCACCTTCCCACCAAGAAGATCCCAGCACGTAGCGCCACCTTCCCACCAAGAAGATCCCAGCATGTGAAGCCACCTTCCCACCAAGAAGATCCCAGCATGTAAAGCCACCTTCCCACCAAGAAGATCCCAGCATGTAAAGCCACCTTCCCACCAAGAAGATCCCAGCACGTAGCGCCACCTTCCCACCAAGAAGATCCCAGCATGTAAAGCCACCTTCCCACCAAGAAGATCCCAGCATGTAGCGCCACCTTCCCACCAAGAAGATCCCAGCATGTAGCGCCACCTTCCCACCAAGAAGATCCCAGCATGTAGCGCTACCTTCCCACCAAGAAGATCCCAGCATGTAGCGCTACCTTCCCACCAAGAAGATCCCAGCATGTAGCGCTACCTTCCCACCAAGAAGATCCCAGCATGTAGCGCTACCTTCCCACCAAGAAGATCCCAGCATGTAGCGCCACCTTCCCACCAAGAAGATCCCAGCATGTAGCGCCACCTTCCCACCAAGAAGATCCCAGCATGTAGCGCCACCTTCCCACCAAGAAGATCCCAGCATGTAGCGTCACCTTCCCACCAAAAAGATCCCAGCATGTAGCGCCACCTTCCCACCAAGAAGATCCCAGCATGTAGCGCCAGCTTCCCACCAAGAAGATCCCAGCATGTAGCGCCAGCTTCCCACCAAGAAGATCCCAGCATGTAGCGCCAGCTTCCCACCAAGAAGATCCCAGCATGTAGCGCCACCTTCCCACCAAGAAGATCCCAGCACGTAGCGCCACCTTCCCACCAAGAAGATCCCAGCACGTAGCGCCACCTTTCCACCAAGAAGATCCCAGCATGTAGCACCACCTTCCCACCAAGAAGATCCCAGCATGTAGCGCCACCTTCTCACCAAGATCCCAGCACGTAGCGCCACCTTCCCACCAAGAAGATCCCAGCACGTAGAGCCACCTTCCCACCAAGAAGATCCCAGCATGTAGCGCCACCTACCCACCAAGAAGATCCCAGCATGTAGCGCCACCTTTCCACCAAGAAGATCCCAGCATGTAGCGCCACCTTTCCACCAAGAAGATCCCAGCATGTAGCGCCACCTTCCCATCAAGAAGATCCCAGCATGTAGCGCCACCTTCCCATCAAGAAGATCCCAGCATGTAGCGCCACCTACCCACCAAGAAGATCCCAGCACGTAGCGCCACCTTTCCACCAAGAAGATCCCAGCATGTAGCACAACCTTCCCACCAAGAAGATCCCAGCATGTAGCGCCACCTTCCCACCAAGATCCCAGCACGTAGCGCCACCTTCCCACCAAAAAGATCCCAGCATGTAGCGCCACCTTCCCACCAAGAAGATCCCAGCATGTAGCGCCAGCTTCCCACCAAGAAGATCCCAGCATGTAGCGCCAGCTTCCCACCAAGAAGATCCCAGCATGTAGCGCCACCTTCCCACCAAGAAGATCCCAGCACGTAGTGCCACCTTCCCACCAAGAAGATCCCAGCACGTAGCGCCACCTTTCCACCAAGAAGATCCCAGCATGTAGCACCACCTTCCCACCAAGAAGATCCCAGCATGTAGCGCCACCTTCCCACCAAGATCCCAGCACGTAGCGCCACCTTCCCACCAAGAAGATCCCAGCACGTAGAGCCACCTTCCCACCAAGAAGATCCCAGCATGTAGCGCCACCTACCCACCAAGAAGATCCCAGCATGTAGCGCCACCTTTCCACCAAGAAGATCCCAGCATGTAGCGCCACCTTCCCATCAAGAAGATCCCAGCATGTAGCGCCACCTTCCCATCAAGAAGATCCCAGCATGTAGCGCCACCTACCCACCAAGAAGATCCCAGCACGTAGCGCCACCTTTCCACCAAGAAGATCCCAGCATGTAGCACAACCTTCCCACCAAGAAGATCCCAGCATGTAGCGCCACCTTCCCACCAAGATCCCAGCACGTAGCGCCACCTTCCCACCAAGAAGATCCCAGCATGTAGCGCCACCTTCCTATCAAGAAGATCCCAGCATGTAGCGCCACCTTCCCATCAAGAAGATCCCAGCATGTAGCACCACCTACCCACCAAGAAGATCCCAGCATGTAGCGCCACCTTTCCACCAAGAAGATCCCAGCATGTAGCGCCACCTTCCCATCAAGAAGATCCCAGCATGTAGCGCCACCCTCCCACCAAGATCCCAGCACGTAGCGCCACCTTCCCACCAAGATCCCAGCACGTAGCGCCACCTTCCCACCAAGAAGATCCCAGCATGTAGCGCCACCTACCCACCAAGAAGATCCCAGCATGTAGCGTCACCTTCCCACCAAAAAGATCCCAGCATGTAGCGCCACCTTCCCACCAAGAAGATCCCAGCATGTAGCGCTACCTTCCCACCAAGAAGATCCCAGCATGTAGTGCCACCTTCCCACCAAGAAGATCCCAGCATTTAGCGCCACCTTCCCACCAAGAAGATCCCAGCATGTAGCGTCACCTTCCCACCAAAAAGATCCCAGCATGTAGCGCCACCTTCCCACCAAGAAGATCCCAGCATGTAGCGCCAGCTTCCCACCAAGAAGATCCCAGCATGTAGCGCCACCTTCCCATCAAGAAGATCCCAGCATGTAGCGCCAGCTTCCCATCAAGAAGATCCCAGCATGTAGCGCCACCTACCCACCAAGAAGATCCCAGCACGTAGCGCCACCTTTCCACCAAGAAGATCCCAGCATGTAGCACAACCTTCCCACCAAGAAGATCCCAGCATGTAGCGCCACCTACCCACCAAGAAGATCCCAGCACGTAGCGCCAACTTTCCACCAAGAAGATCCCAGCATGTAGCACAACCTTCCCACCAAGAAGATCCCAGCATGTAGCGCCACCTTCCCACCAAGATCCCAGCACGTAGCGCCACCTTCCCACCAAAAAGATCCCAGCATGTAGCGCCACCTTCCCACCAAGAAGATCCCAGCATGTAGCGCCAGCTTCCCACCAAGAAGATCCCAGCATGTAGCGCCAGCTTCCCACCAAGAAGATCCCAGCATGTAGCGCCACCTTCCCACCAAGAAGATCCCAGCACGTAGTGCCACCTTCCCACCAAGAAGATCCCAGCACGTAGCGCCACCTTTCCACCAAGAAGATCCCAGCATGTAGCACCACCTTCCCACCAAGAAGATCCCAGCATGTAGCGCCACCTTCCCACCAAGATCCCAGCACGTAGCGCCACCTTCCCACCAAGAAGATCCCAGCACGTAGAGCCACCTTCCCACCAAGAAGATCCCAGCATGTAGCGCCACCTACCCACCAAGAAGATCCCAGCATGTAGCGCCACCTTTCCACCAAGAAGATCCCAGCATGTAGCGCCACCTTCCCATCAAGAAGATCCCAGCATGTAGCGCCACCTTCCCATCAAGAAGATCCCAGCATGTAGCGCCACCTACCCACCAAGAAGATCCCAGCACGTAGCGCCACCTTTCCACCAAGAAGATCCCAGCATGTAGCACAACCTACCCACCAAGAAGATCCCAGCATGTAGCGCCACCTTCCCACCAAGATCCCAGCACGTAGCGCCACCTTCCCACCAAGAAGATCCCAGCATGTAGCGCCACCTTCCCATCAAGAAGATCCCAGCATGTAGCACCACCTTCCCATCAAGAAGATCCCAGCATGTAGCGCCACCTACCCACCAAGAAGATCCCAGCATGTAGCGCCACCTTTCCACCAAGAAGATCCCAGCATGTAGCGCCACCTTCCCATCAAGAAGATCCCAGCATGTAGCGCCACCCTCCCACCAAGATCCCAGCACGTAGCGCCACCTTCCCACCAAGATCCCAGCACGTAGCGCCACCTTCCCACCAAGAAGATCCCAGCATGTAGCGCCACCTTCCCACCAAGAAGATCCCAGCATGTAGCGCCACCTTCCCATCAAGAAGATCCCAGCATGTAGCGCCACCCTCCCACAAGAGCCAAGAAAGAATCCAGTACATAGTAATCTACCTGAGTCCTGGATGGGATGTTGGACTTGTGTCCAGATAATTCTGGTTGGGTTTCTCATATATGGAGTCAAACAAAGCAAATGTACTTTTTTCACTGTTCTCCTCCTGCTAACCCAACACACGGTCCACCTTCTCCTTTCCTCATTGGCTCACCTCTGTGACATCATTCTTATTAAGAGATTTCAGGCTGGCGAGAGCGGCGTCCAAGGCAGGAAGGGCTTCATCCAGGTCCTTCTGGGCATCATCTGCAATTTCCTGGGCTTTGCGCGCCTTCTCCGAGGCTTTGGCCTCCTCTGCCTGTACTGAGGCTCGAGTGGCCTCCGCCACCACCGTATCTTCCTGGAGGGGTGAAGGAGAATGGTGTCAGACACGTAGTGGGGAGGGAAAAGACTGTAAGGTGGAAGACAAATATTCTCCAACACAGACAAAGGCAAATCTATAAGGGACCTCAATTTTTTGCATTGTTGTCACAGTGTCCTGTGCTGCCTCTTCCAGTAGGGGGCGCATTATCTCCAACTCTTCCTGCATCTTAGCTACATCCTCAGCTGTGTGAAGCAACTGAAAAAATACAGCAAATATGAAATGTTGTCACAGTATATAATATTTATGTATTTCATTTATATATGTAAATAGCTCTGACATAGACCGCAGCGCTGTACAGAGAACACTGAGCCAGTCACATCAGTCTCTGTACCAGAGGAGCTTACACTCTAATGCCCCCTCCCCCACAGTCACATCAGTCTCTGTACCAGAGGAGCTGACACTCTAATGCCCCCTCCCCAACAGTCCAATCAGTCTCTGTATCAGAGGAGCTTACACTCTATTGTCCCCTCCCCCACAGTCCCATCAGTCTCTGTACAGAGGAGCTTACACTCTAATGTCCCCTCCCCCACAGTCACATCAGTCTCTGTACCAGAGGAGCTTACATTCTAATGTCCCCTCTCCCACAGTCACATCAGCCTCGTACCAGAGGAGCTTACACTCTAATGTCCCCTCCCCCACAGTCACATCAGTCTCTATACCAGAGGAGCTGACACTCTAATGTCCCCTCCCCCCGCAGTCACATCAGTCTCTGTACCAAAGGAGCTTACACTCTAATGCCTCTTCCCCAACAGTCCAATCAGTCTCTGTATCAGAGGAGCTTACACTCTATTGTCCCCTCCCCCACAGTCCCATCAGTCTCTGTATCAGAGGAGCTTACACTCTAATGTCCCCTCCCCAACAGTCCAATCAGTCTCTGTATCAGAGGAGCTTACACTCTATTGTCCCCTCCCCCACAGTCCCATCAGTCTCTGTACAGAGGAGCTTACACTCTAATGTCCCCTCCCCCACAGTCACATCAGTCTCTGTACCAGAGGAGCTTGCACTCTAATGTCCCCTCCCCCACAGTCACATCAGCCTCGTACCAGAGGAGCTTACACTCTAATGTCCCCTCCCCCACAGTCACATCAGTCTCTATACCAGAGGAGCTTACACTCTAATGTCCCCTCCCCCACAGTCACATCAGTCTCTGTACAGAGGAGCTTACACTCTAATGTCCCCTCCCCCACAGTCCCATCAGTCTCTGTACCAGAGGAGCTTGCACTCTAATGTCCCCTCCCCCACAGTCACATCAGCCTCGTACCAGAGGAGCTTACACTCTAATGTCCCCTCCCCCACAGTCACATCAGTCTCTATACCAGAGGAGCTTACACTCTAATGTCCCCTCCCCCACAGTCACATCAGTCTCTGTACAGAGGAGCTTACACTCTAATGTCCCCTCCCCCACAGTCCCATCAGTCTCTGTACCAGAGGAGCTTACACTCTAATGTCCCCTCCCCCACAGTCACATCAGTCTCTGTACCAGAGGAGCTTACACTCTAATGTCCCCTCCCCCACAGTCCCATCAGTCTCTGTACCAGAGGAGCTTACACTCTAATGTCCCCTCCCCCACAGTCACATCAGTCTCTGTACCAGAGGAGCTTACACTCTAATGTCCCCTCCCCCACAGTCCCATCAGTCTCTGTACCAGAGGAGCTTACACTCTAATGTCCCCTCCCCCGCAGTCACATCAGTCTCTGTACCAGAGGAGCTTACACTCTAATGTCCCCTCCACCACAGTCACATCAGTCTCTGTACCAGAGGAGCTTACACTCTAATGTCCCCTCCCCCACAGTCACATCAGTCTGTACCAGAGGAGCTTACACTCTAATGTCCCCTCCCCCCAGTCACATCAGTCTCTGTACCAGAGGAGCTTACACTCTAATGTCCCCTCCCCCGCAGTCTCATCAGTCTCTGTACCAGAGGAGCTTACACTCTAATGTCCCCTCCCCCACAGTCACATCAGTCTCTGTACCAGAGGAGCTTACACTCTAATGTCCCCTCCCCCACAGTCACATCAGTCTGTACCAGAGGAGCTTACACTCTAATGTCCCCTCCCCCCAGTCACATCAGTCTCTGTACCAGAGGAGCTTACACTCTAATGTCCCCTCCCCCGCAGTCTCATCAGTCTCTGTACCAGAGGAGCTTACACTCTAATGTCCCCTCCCCCACAGTCACATCAGTCTCTGTACCAGAGGAGCTTACACTCTAATGTCCCCTCCCCCACAGTCACATCAGTCTCTGTACCAGAGGAGCTTACACTCTAATGTCCCCTCCCCCGCAGTCACACACTATTATTATACATGTATATAGCTCTGACACATGGGATTCCAGAAGATACGGCCGGTCGGTATTCCTCCTCACCTTGTCCAGGCCGCTCTTCATCCGATCTTTGGCGGTTTTGATCTCCATCAGTTTTTTTCCGATCAGATTGGAGTAGATCCCCAGCAGCTCCAGGTAGCTCTTCGGGGTGATGTAATTGTGTCGGGAAAGTTCGGCTAAATATTGCTTGGACTTCACGGCGACTGACTGGTGCATCTCCACACACATCTGTATCTGTAAGAGGAAGGCGGACGTTCTGAAAGCTGAATACACAAAAGGAAATACGTACTGTATATCGGAGCTGTTCTACATGATTTGTGTTTCTGTCCATCCAGTTCTGAGGTTTGCACAGCTCTGCTACACAGTACATCCCTGCCTGGCAAGGCAGATCTAATATTTTTTTCTCTGCTGCAGTGCAGTAACACATACAGGTCTGGTCCCTCCCCCCAGCCTGTGATTGGATAGATAAAACCCACCTAAGAAAATGACTCAAAAAAGAATTTAATGTATATATAAGTGATACCAAAAATAGGGGAAATGGGGAAGGAGGAACGCTGGGGAGTCCACCAGTACCGAAGAGTATAAACGAGGTGCCACCAGAGTATCTGGAAGGGTGCCACCTAACCAACTATCAAAAAACAAAAGAAAATAAAAAAATAGGCTGCACTCCTAATAGGCCTCAAGATAAAGTGTATTGTACACCAATCACAACGATACAAACACCGGAGCTACACCATGCAATCCAACACCACAGGGGGCGCCACCCCCGGGAAAACAGGGGACCCTCCAATTGGGACATAAAGAGGAACAATATCCACTGGGTCTATCCTACTCCCGATGGTAACCTCTAAGAGCCACTCCCAACCACCTCCCACCCTACCAACCACTCCCAACCACCCCCCACCCTACCAACCACTCCCAACGACCCCCCACCCTACCAACTACTCCCAACCACCCCCCACCCTACCAACCACTCCCAACCACCCCTCTATCCTACCAACCACTCCCAACCACCCCCCCATCCTACCAACCACTCCCAACCACCCCCCATCCTACCAACCTTTCCCAACCCCCCCCCCACCCTACCAACCACCCCCCACCCTACCAACCAACTCCCACCCTACCAACCATTCCCAACCACCTCCCACCCTACCAACCATTCCCAACCACCTCCCACCCTACCAACCACCCCACACCCTACCAACCACTTCCCACCCTACCAACCACTCCCAACCACCTCCCACCCTACCAACTACTCCCAACCACCTCCCACCCTACCAACCATCCCCACCCTACCAACCACCTCCCACCCTACCAACCACTCCCAACCACCTGTGGTTGGTAGGGTGGGGGTGGTTGGTAGGGTGGGGGGTGGTTGGTAGGGTGGGGGTTGGTTGGGAGTTGTTGGTAGAGTGGGAGGTGGTTGGAAGTGGGAGGTGGTTGGGAGTGGTTGGTAGGGTGGGAGGTGGTTGGGAGTGGTTGGTAGGGTGGGAGGTGGTTGGTAGGGTGGGGGTGGTTGTGAGTGGTTGGTAGGGTGGGGGTGGTTGGGAGTGGTGGGTAGGGTGGGAGGTGGTTGGGAGTGGTGGGTAGGGTGGGGGTGGTTGGGAGTGGTTGGTAGGGTGGGAGGTGGTCGGTAGGGTGGGGGTGGTTTGGAGTGGTTGGTAGGGTGGGAGGTGGTTGGTAGGGTGGGAGGTGGTTGGGAGTGGTTGGTAGGGTGGGAGGTGGTTGGGAGTGGTTGGCAAGAAGGGAGGTGGTTGGGAGTGATTGGCAAGAAGGGAGGTGGTAGGGGTTGGCTCTTAGAGGTTACCATCAGGGTAGGATAGTGGATACTGTTCCTGTCAGGGACCATCGCGACGCATGGGTCTACACATGCGTAGGCATCTGTCAAGACGTACAGGTAGCAGGGCACTAGGACCCAGGCGCATCCATCGTCTTGACAGTACTAGGCAGGCACTGGGACCTAGGCGGCGACGGTCAGGTGCAGGGCGGGCTACTTAAGCCAGCCCTGCACAGATGCTTGTTGCCGAATGGTCTTTTGTATCCTGTTGCCTGTGTAGTGAGTACTCTGATCTGGATTGTCTGACCTTGTTGCCTTCTCCTGTCCTGACCCCTTGGCTTGCCTGACTCTGCTCCTGGATGTTCCCTTATAGATCTGATCTTTTGGTATTGACCCTGCGTGTGACCCGACTATCCTTTGCCTATCGTCTTGTACCTCACCGATCCGCTAGTTACCGACCCAGCTTGTTTGACTCTGACTTTGCTCATCCGTCCATCCATCCCTCAGGGATCCCTGGGCTCCCTCACATCAGACTCTTAACCCGCTGGAGCCCTTGGCAGACTCCTCTACCTCTGGTAGAGATACCTAGCAGCTGCGACCTGGTCCCGGAGCGCTCCAAGTCCATCCCCACCATCAGGGGCCCTGGTGAACAAGTGCTCCGGTACTTAGACTCCGCACTCTGGGGAGGCTCTATCAGGGGACTGATAGAGGTACTGTCAGGCGGTCCGTTACAGTTCCATCTTTGATGTCCCAATTGGAGGGTCGCCTGTTTTCCAAGGTTTTGAGGTTGGCCTATTAGGTGTGCCGCCTTTTTCTTCTTTTCTTTTGTTTTTGATATATAAGTGATACATTGTAGACTGTTCAGCAAGGATGAGACAAATGTATTTTAATTACAACCATACAGCTCCTCCTTTATACTGAGAGCAGGGGGTGGACTCCATCCAGCACCGACAAAGAACGTACCATGCCCTCGATGACGGAATCTTTGGACTCCAGCTCCGGGATCTCCTTCAGGAAAGATGAGGCTACGGATTGTAAAGCTTCTGCCGGCCATTCGTCAAACCAATCGATGGTACAGCAGGTGACCAAGGAAGGGAACTGCCGGAGACGAGCCCGAAACACCTCGCCTATAGGACTACAAAGTGGAAATTGGATGAGAATTGGAGGTTCAAAGGGCAGAGGACCCTAAACTCCAATGGAACCTTCAGGAAACAATGTCCAGTTGTAGCATAAAAACAATATATGGTCACCTAAATATGGTTTATGGTGTTTAGAGTTTTTCCTCTGTCTGCAAAAGTTTTCTGCTGGGATTTTGCCCAAAATTTTTGAACAATTTTCTTCCATTTTTTTGGTCATTTGTAAACTTTGTAACAATAGTTCTCTCCCTGAGGTGAGGGGGAGCAGACACCGCTCGTAACCAACCTCTGGAGTCAAGCGTGCTGAGTGTATGGAGTGGCCTCAGCACCATGCTAGCTATGCCCCCCCCCCCGACGTGTTTCGTCTTGCCCATCAGGGGGCTTGGTCACAGAGGCGAGAGGAGAATAGGCTGCTAGAGCACAGGTGTCAAACTGCAACCCAACAGCTGTTGAGAAACTACAAGTCCCATCATGCCTGTGCCTTTGGGAGTCATGCTTTTAACTGTCAGCCCTGCAATGCCATATGGGATTTGTAGTTCTGCAACACCTGGAGGGCCGCAGATTGACACCCCTCTGCTAGAGGATATATTCTCAGCATCATCAGCCCGGAAGTGGATCAGGTGTGTGGAGGTGTGAAAAATGCGAAAAGAAAAACCCAAACAAACAATCAGAATGAAAGGTATGAAAGGAAAAAAAAAAAAAGGAGAAGAGGTCAGAAATAAAAATATGTAAAGAAAAATAAGATGAAAAAAAAAAAAGAATAAAAGTAAGAATAAGAATCAAAATAGAAAAAAAAAGCTGAAAAAGAATAAAATGTAAAAAAATGGAAATAAAAGCTAAAAAAAAAATATAAAATGAAAATAAGATGAAAAAAAGAGAAAAATGAGCAACATAGAAAAAACAAAGTACAAAAAGGGAGTTGGATACAATAATAAAAGATTAAAAAAAAGGGGGAAGGAAGGATTACGTGAAATGAATAAAGCAAAAAAAAAAATAACAGGAGGGATGAAACATACAGAAAAAACGAGAGAAGAATAGAAAAAATCTAATGGATAATCTAAACTAAACTGAAGAATAATGTAAAAAAAAAAGTATTAGGAATCAATCAAATTGGAAAAAGAAAAAAATACTTCTTTCCCTTTCAGTAGATTCCCATCTTGTCTTAAAGCTGCAAGTAATAGAATGATGGCGCTGGAACCTTTGGTAGACGATAACTGTGTGCTATTGGTGTTTGGCAAAACTGTACTGGTGGTATCCTATTGGAGCATCTACACTATATTGCTAAAAGTATTGGTCCCCGGCCTTTCCACACACATGACCTTTAATGGCCCCCCAGTCTTGGTCCGTAGGGTTCAATATTGAGTTGGCCCCGGCCTTTCCACACACATGACCTTTAATGGCCCCCCAGTCTTAGTCCATAGGATTCAATATTGAGTTGGCCCCGCCCTTTGCAGCTATAACAGCTTCAACTCTTCTGGGAAGGCCGCCCACAAGGTTTAGGAGGGTGTCTATGGGAAGGTTGGACCATTCTTCCAGAAGCACATTTGTCAGGTCAGGCACTGATGTCGGGGGAGGGGGCCTGGCTCGCAGTCTCCGCTCTAATTCATCCCAAAGGTGTTCTATGGGGTTGAGGTCAGGACTCTGTGCAGGACAGTCAAGTTCCTCCACCCCAAACTGGCTCCTCCATGTCTTTATGGACCTTGCTTTGTGCACTGGTGCGCAGTCATGTTGGAACAGGAAGGGGCCATCCCCAAACTCTTCCCACAAAGTTGGGAGCATGAAATTGTCCAAAATGTTGCCTTAAGAATTGCCTTCACTGGAACTAGGGGGGCCAAGACCAACCCCTGAAAAACAACTCCACACCATAATCCCCCTCCACCAAACTTTACACTTGGCACAATGCAGTCAGGCAAGTACCGTTCTCCTGGCAACCGCCAAACCCAGACACATCCATTGGATTGCCAGAGAGAGAACACGTCTCCACTGCTTTAGAGTCCAGTGGCGGCATGCTTTACACCATGGCATCCAACGCTTTGCATAGTACTTGGTGATGGAAGGCTTGGATGCAGCTGCTCGGCCATGGAAACCCATTCCATGAAGCTCTCTACACACTGTTGTTGGGCTCATCTGAAGGCCACACCAAGTTTGCGCACCCCCTACTCGGAAATGCACTCCAAAGACATGCTGGGAGGTTAATTGGCTCCTGTCTATATTGTCCCTAGTATGTGTATGCATGAATGTGAGTTAGGGACCTTAGATTGTACGCTCCTCGGGGGTGGGGGCTGCTGTGAATGTACAATATATATGTAAAGCACTGTGTAAATTGATGGTGCTATACAAGTACCTGAAATAAATAAATAAATGCAAGATCACATGCATGTACGTGATTGTGTGCAGCCCTGCCGTCCTGCAAGAGTATTTCTGCTATAGGGCGGCGGGGAAGCGGTTAAAACAACTACCGTGCCACCATCCATATAGAGAAATAGAAGGGAGAAGGTCTATTAAATATTGTGTTTAGTGTCACTTTCAGTATTTTTGTCAGTTGGTTGCGGATCACTTTTGCTGTGTTTTTCTGTTTGCTGGCGGTTGGATGCGTTTTGTTTCACCGTTAAAGAATATATAGTCTGGCCTCAGTTTCCTAGTGTAGCATCCCTGCTGCTGATTCCTGACAGTCAAGGTCACGGTTTCTCAGCTAGGGTTCCTCCAGAGGTGGCCAGGGGTTCCTTGAGCCTTGAGAATTTTTGACTCTCAGATGTGTTCCCACTGACACCATTGATCTTTTTAGCTCTCTGTAAGGGGGGTAATTCTTCCAAAAAACCACAGGTGTAAGGAACATTCTTCACACTGACAATTACACGCATGTATCAGGGGTTCTAGACAGTCATTTTTAACAGGGGTTCCCTGAGGTTGGAAAGGTATTTCAGGGGTTCTTCTGTGTTAAAAAGGTTGAGGAAGGCTGGTCTAGGTCAGTGATTCTCAACCTTTTTTCAGCCAAGGCACCCTTAAAATTATGGAGAGTCTTGAGGCACCCTTAAAAATTATGGAGAGTCTTGAGGCACCCTTACAAATTATGGACTGTCTTGAAGCACCCCATTCTAAAATGTGAAAAACTATTCTAATAGTTTTATATAATGCAGCAACTACACATGTAGGCCACCCGACGTTAGAGGTGGTTTATTCTTCCAAAGCAAATACACTTTTGCACACTGGTACTGAGTAGTATTCCCATGTTTCTCTTCTCCCTCAGTTTCTCTCCATAACTGAGCTAATGTGACTCCCAGCACTGATGGAGAGGGGCGGGGGAGGGTCAAACTAGGATGCTGTGCAGCCAACCGACATCCTCATTAACACCTGATGATGTCATTGGTTGTCAGGACGCTGGTGGCTAGAAGGTTGTAATGGTGCACAATGAAAACCTGCGGTTTTGTGTAGCTAAAAGGCCGGCTTGTTCCACCTTCCAGGCTTGTATACAAGTTTTGGGCAATTCTTAGATATTTTTCCAAGGCACCCCAGAAGAAACCTCAAGGCACCCCAGGATGCCTGGGCACCCTGGTTGTTTAAGGCTGGTCTAGGTGGCGTGTGGGTAGCTCCTGTGAACCGAGGAACTGCCACAGCTACCCCGGAATTCGAAAGTAATATTTGAATCAGAAGATTGAAGCACCACATTTAAGTCCAAAATGAGGTTTTGTTCCAAAGGTATATTAGGTGCTACAGCCAACGTGCTTTGAGGACTGTCGTTTATACAAGATGGAAAGGGAAAGGGAAAGGGAAAGGGAAGGGAAAGGGTAAGGGAAAGGGGAGGGATAGGGAAGGGAAAGGGGAGGGATAGGGAAGGGAAAGGGGAGGGATAGGGAAGGGAAAGGGGAGGGATAGAGGAGGGAAGGGGGAGGGATAGGGGAGGGAAGGGGGAGGGAAAGGGGAGGGATAGGGAAGGGAAAGGGGAGGGATAGAGGAGGGAAGGGGGAGGGATAGGGGAGGGAAGGGGGAGGGATAGGGGAGGGAAAGGGAAGGGAAGGGAAGGGAAAGGGAAGGGGAAAAGGAAAGGGAAAGGGAAAGGGAAAAGGAAAGGGGAAGGAAAGGGAAAGGGAAAGGGAAAGGGGGACTCACATGGATGGTTCTCAATGGCTCAGTCAGAAGCATTACAGAGCTGCTGGCTGCTCCGTATAGAATCTCTTGCCCACGCATCCTCTTTTCAGAAGCTACACGGACTGGAGTGTGGACGGGCCCAGGGGGAAGCAGGGCAGATCCAACCTTTCCTATTGGTGCGGAGTATGGGGGGAGGAGCTGGGCACTGAGGAGCACACGGGGGGGGGCTGGAAAGAAACTGAAAGCTGGCAGACAGTAGGGGATGATCAGTGCAATGGTGGGGACAGTTACAAGCACCAATCTACCTCCTGTATGGATTTCAACGAAGCAGCTGAAAGCCGCACCTCCTCTTCTCCCTCCTGCAGAGTTTGTAACTGCCCCCACCCACCCCTTGTCCCGGCCCTGCTCACCCCACGTAATTTCCACTTGCCAAATGCGAGCAGGCGAGTGGAAATTTTGAGGGATGTTCTAACTGTTGCTGACCTGGTGTTAGATACAAATAATTTTAGAAAGCCCATATGACAGTGTATGAGGACACATTGGAGTTTTTTCTCCAATTGGCCAGAATCTAAAGTTTAAATGTTTTAAGTGTATAAGAGATGTGTTATAGAGAATTGGAGTAAAGGTCTTTAAAGTCATACAGAAAAGAGACTCGTCATGCACTATGGATGGTACCTCATGCACAGCACGGTATGGATATTTCCCCGGACTCGGCGGGTATAGGCTGCCATCAGGTTGGCCTTTGTTGGCTGTTGCCCCATGTCCTGTACAATTGGTTTCATGACAGTG
The DNA here is from genome assembly GCF_062004578.1 of Staurois parvus. Lineage (NCBI taxonomy): Eukaryota > Metazoa > Chordata > Amphibia > Anura > Ranidae > Staurois > Staurois parvus. The sequence goes on along the minus strand of NW_028320485.1, from coordinate 78,018 downwards.
ACAATCTGATCCTGCTCCTCTGGTCCGTACAGGTTGGGGACATCTCCGGAGTTCAGAATATTGTTGATGTCTTCAAGGAATGATTCATTCTTAATCTATAACATGGAAATGTATAGCTATGAAAGAAAATAGCAGAAGAATCCATGGCTATCACTAGACAGACTTTGAACAAAGATTTATGAGATGCTGGTGGTCTTGGCATCTTATGTGGATATCCCCTGGGGGGGTTTCTGGTTGGAGCCTGGACCAGCACTTCCAGCATGGAGAAGATTCGTTAAGTCTCAGAACACACTAGAGGGATCAGAACTCCTAGAACACCTCTACATCCAGTTCAGTCTGCTGTGATTCTGAATCTCTTCTAACATCGGTGGTCCACAAGGCAAATCAAAAGACAATTATTTATTTATCATCCTAAAGCAGTGAATAGATAACATTTTCTAGAGCTTGACCAATTTAGAACATATAAAAAGCAGACAACTATTTGATAAGCTGAAAGGTAAGTAAGCAACGTCTAAGGACAATATTTTCACATGCCCTTTGGGTTAAAAATCAAGCAACAATATTTTGGATGGATTTAAAGTCTGTGCTGAAATAAAAAATTTTTGAAATCATCATCTCTGTTTCGTATATGTCCTACAGGGGTTAGGCTCTAGGAAATTCTTGTATTGTCAGGAATGGAATCTGAACCCGTGACTTCTGCTCTGTCCAGCAGTAGCGTTTTTTTGCTGAGCCACCTGAGATGTGGACAGTACCCTGTCTGATCTCTTAGAACGATCCAGCATTGTCTCTTGTTTCTGGTGAACCTTGAACTCTTTGTTCTTACTATGAACTTCCTGATTTAGGCCATATCTCTGCACCTCCTGTTTGCCAGATTATTGCGCCCTCACCAGCCGATATTTTGCGCCTTTACGTATCTACAACTGTCCTCATCTTCACTACACCGACCTTTCGCTTGTTCCTCAAATACGCATCTGCTTGGTCCCAACCTGCAACCACATGTTCCAGACTTGTTTTCTGACTATGCTTCTTCTTGATCCCTGCCAGCTATATCTGCTACTGGACCCTCCTGGTGGGGCAATTCTAAGGACCGCCACCTGGTACTAACACGCAGCAAAACCTATCTCCACCATCAGGACCATCATCTCCACCACCATACCAGTTAGTGCTTAGACCCTGCACCTCCGGGCCCGTGTCATCCTCTAGGGTGACCTGCCTGTTTACTTATCCAGCTGGTGGAGGGAGCCTCTCTATTGCTATAGCTACTGGTCTTCGAGCCTGGCCCCTGACCATGACATATATGCTGTAAGCACATTCTAACAATCCGCATTAAACCTGCAACACCTGATCACCATTGCAGCTCAAATCATGTTGTAGTGCACACCTGTCCTAATCATGTGTGCTTAAGTAGACTGATGGACATTCATCTTGAGCTTGATCAACAGTTACCTAACCGTTTGTACCAGTCTGTTTAGAATTGGTTTGACTGAATGTGATCTGAACATTAATCTCCTAACTGTTATCTGCTCTGACCATCTGTCTGAGGAATTACACCGCTCTGGCATCTATCCTGACTGTTATTCAGCTGTCACACCTGAAGACACAGAGGGGTTTATTTACTAAACCTGGTTGACTCAGAATCTTGGGCACCTGTGCATGGTAGCCAATCAGCTTCTAACCTCAGCATGTTCAGTTAAGCTTCAGCAATAAAACCTGGAAGCTGATTGGTTTTTATGCAGAAGTGGACAAGATTCTGAGTCAACCAGGTTTAGTAAATAAACCCCAGAGGGTCCACCAAATTCCATGGCAGTGCATAAAACATTTCCTTCTTGACCCCATCAGTGTTGATCATTATGATGATAAATATCTTCGATCAATTCTTCTACTGATGAATCCTTTAATTTTACCATCCAATCAACATTAATATTTAGCGCCTACAGTTCGCCATCACCAGACCGTTTTGGCATGAAATTCCAAATTTTGATCATTCATAGACTAAAGAACTTGTAAAACCAGATGCTACTGACGTTGGCCATGCGGGTGTTGCGGGGTGAATTGCATGGGAATTACCTGGGTGTCGGTGAAGAGGAAAGTTATGGGCGTATTCTGCAGTCCAGCTTTAAGTAAGATTCCTTTTATATCCTCCCTCCATTCCGCCATCCCGTAGTTTTTCGACAGCTCGATCTGGAAGCATTCATACTCCGCCCTGGAAATGTACAGATAACAAACGGTCCATGGCTGATACAACAAGAAACATCCAATAAGCAGCAGCCAATCACTTTCATGGACTGTAATGATTAAAGATGAATTCCAGGTATGTCCATTATTATATAGTTATGGTAGTCCAGCTTGGACTTATGTACGTATGTATATACCACACCTGTGGGATCCCCATGGAAGCTGGAAATCACTGTAGTAGGGACCACTACTACACAGCTACTACAGTGATCTCTACTAGTTTCTGGGTTCTGTTTGTTCTTACATGTGACTCGCCAGTCTTGTGAGACTCTGTCTCCCACTTCCTCCAACGCCCAGGAGCAAAGCGTTCCCCAGCGGCTGGCGCAGGATGCGACTGATGCGACAAATGTGCTGGATGGCATCAAGGAAGAGGACCAGCTTCATCTTGGTGGTGTTTATTTGATTATAATCCTCCATGTATTCCTCCATTACACGAAGGAGCTCAGAAAGAAAGAAATGACAACACTTAAGTTTGGTCTCCACCAATATGGCTACAAAACAACCTACTTAGGGTAACACTTGTGAGGTGAAGAAACCCCCAAATAAAATTTCATACCTTCTTTACAATGTTCCTGTCAGGAAGACCGTGCCAGCCTGTATATCTGGAATCAAGCTCCAGCACCTGCATATGGTTCTGCACATAGAGTTGTGAACAGTCAAGCTCATCTCACAGTGGCTCTGAACAAGGTCCACTTACCACCTTGGCCTGTTCTTTGACCTGTCTGCAGCTTCTGCTTCTCTGCTCATCTGTTCCTGTACCGACTCTGGCGAATTTTACCAACTACGAGTCCTGTCTGACCCTCTGCAAGTTATTACCCCAACCTGTTCCTGACTTTATTTCTGCCAGTGGCAGTGCAACACCCGTCTGTTGCTAACTTTGGCTTGTATCTTGACCTCGTCTCATGTTATGCTACATCTTCTCATCAATTTAGACACAATGATGACCATGCTCTCACCATGCCTTCAAGCCAACATCATCAACCACCACTCACGCCAGTCCATTATCAATACACTCCCTGTCTCTCTATCCTTTGGCATTTTTTTTGGGAGCAGAAAGAAAGGCCACCTTCGTCATCTCAGGCTCCTTTCCCAGGTACGTGACAGTTCCTGTACTACTTTTAACGTCTACGTGTAGCCTGAATTACAAACATAAGTCAGCACAAGGGACATACCTTACAGTTAGTGTGGTGTGTCACTTGTGCTGATTCTTCTTGGCTTAGCAGAAATGTTTGTGGCTCTTGGTTTAGGAGAAATATTTGCAGCTCTTGGTTTAGGAGAAATCTTTGTGGCTCTTGGTTTAGGAAAAATCTTTGTGGCTCTTGGTTTAGGAGAAATCTTTGTGGCTCTCGGTTTAGGGGAAATGTTTGTGGCTCTCGGTTTAGGAGAAATGTTTGTGGCTCTTGGTTTAGGAGGAATCTTTGTGGCTCTCTGTTTAGGAGAAATCTTTGTGGCTCTCGGTTTAGGGGAAATGTTTGTGGCTCTCGGTTTAGGGGAAATGTTTGTGGCTCTCGGTTTAGGAGAAATGTTTGTGGCTCTCGGTTTAGGAGAAATGTTTGTGGCTCTTGGTTTAGGAGGAATCTTTGTGGCTCTCGGTTTAGGAGAAATGTTTGTGGCTCTTGGTTTAGGAGGAATCTTTGTGGCTCTCGGTTTAGGAGAAATGTTTGTGGCTCTTGGTTTAGGAGAAATGTTTGTGGCTCTCGGTTTAGGAGGAATCTTTGTGGCTCTCGGTTTAGGAGAAATGTTTGTGGCTCTTGGTTTAGGAGGAATCTTTGTGGCTCTTGGTTTAGGAGGAATCTTTGTGGCTCTCGGTTTAGGAGAAATGTTTGTGGCTCTTGGTTTAGGAGGAATCTTTGTGGCTCTCGGTTTAGGAGAAATCTTTGTGGCTCTTGGTTTAGGAGGAATCTTTGTGGCTCTCGGTTTAGGAGAAATGTTTGTGGCTCTTGGTTTAGGAGAAATCTCTTTGAATAACAAAGAATCTCTGAATGGTGGGACTGGTGGATGATTGAGAACTACGTCCCCTCCATTCAGAGATCCTATGTCATTCAAGAAAGCTGTAGTATGGCTTCTATGTACGAGGTGATACAAAACTAGTCTCAAAACTGTTTTGTAACATGCCAACAGATAGCAGCACAATGTTTGTTTGATGTGCATTGCCCTTCCATGTGCACCTTGCTGCCAAGGCTGGTTATAGGTTGGGACGGTCGCCATTTTTTGTGTAGTTGGCTAATTTGAATGCAGGGTTGCCTTTGCTGTCATTTTGGTATAGCTGGGCGTCACGTGCGTCCCTGTACCTTAAAGGAGGGATGGGCTCCTCCAGGCACACCTGCCCTCAACCTATCCATTGATACATGTGCTCCTACTATGGAGGCTTTGGAATTTTAGTTAGGTCCACGGTATACAGAGGACCCTTGACGTGGGACTGTGGCTTACGCATGTGTTTGCAAGTGTGTGCAAACTAAACCCCCTGTTTTTAAAGCAAACTGTTAGACTGCCAAATTGGTTGTTTTGCAGGCTGGCTGGCAAGTGTTGCCGGGAAATCCTTTGTTTGTTTGCGATGTGCATTGCCCTTCCATGTGCACCTTACTGCTGAGGTTGGTTATAGGTTGGGATGGTTGCCATTCTTTGTGTAGTCTTGTAACATGCCAACAGATAGCAGCACAAGGCTTCACACACAGTCACAGGGAGCACCAACCTTCATAAGTCAATGTGCCAAAAGACATTGTCCTGTGTACATCGAGAACTATGCAACTGGTGCGATTCTGACCACGTCAGTTACCACGTCTGCTACTTCACCATGGACTGCTAGTTAGAACAAAGGGCATGCGTACAATTCTGCATGAAACTGGGCAAATCTGTCACAGAGACATCTGACATGAATCGGCATGTTTACGGCGATGCTGCAATGAGATGTTTGAGGCGTTTTGAGTGGCACGCTTGCTTCAAGAGCTGAAGAACATCACTAGAAGACGACGAGAGATCAGGAAGACCTTCAACAAGCTCAACCCCCAAAAATGTCAAAACCATTCAGCAACTTGGGCATGATGATTGTTGGAGAACAATCCACAACATCTATTGACTACTGATGAAGTCACGTGATGTGACGTAACGCGTAGGGTACGCCGAGGACGTCAGGCCGTTAACCGGAAGTGCACGTGCCGCCACTTTGGAAGAGGGATTTCTTCATACATTTGACAGAAAACACTGTATAGTGAGTTTTTAACCCTGTAGTGTCCCAGGAGGACACATTTTAATGTGAGTTGAACTAGATTGTTTTAATGAAGGCTGTTTTACTGGAAATACTACACTATATTGAGCATTTTTTTCACATGGAAATGGAGCGATTTGGATCTGCTTAAAAGTACTGGCTAACGGTGGTGAAGATCTGTGTACTATTATACCCTCCCAGGTTAAAGGGAGAAGCGCAGTTTGACCTGTCATTACGGGTCAAACATGGAGGTGAACGCAAAAGAGTGTTGGAGGTGGAAGAGCACTAAGGGGTGACGCAGGAGCACCGGACACGTTTATACAGTAGTGTGTTTACATTGGTCCACCTGAAGTACAGTGGATTTAAAGGAACGGATCACCACTTTTGAGACTTTATCCAGATGACATTTGTTGTTGGTGTATTTGGATCACAATATACAGGAGATGTACCACACAGGTCCACGTGATGGTATTTAGGATTTAAAGGGACAGATCACTATTAAGGATTATTCATTTTGTATTTGTGTGCACTAATTATAGCACTGGTTCTGTGCAGTTTATGTGGGTGCTTTTTTCCTTGCAGGAGCACATTGGATCATGCTTTGCTGGGTTTTTTTTTGCCTTCCTCTGGATAGTGGGTATAGGATAACTTTTTAACCACTTCCAGTCCGGACGCTTTCCACCCCCTTCCAGTCCGGACGCTTTCCACCCCCTTCCAGTCCGGACGCTTTCCAACCCCTTCCAGTCCGGACGCTTTCCAACCCCTTCCAGTCCGGACACTTTCACCCCCTTCCAGTCCGGACACTTTCACCCCCTTCCAGTCCGGACGCTTTCCAACCCCTTCCAGTCCGGACACTTTCACCCCCTTCCAGTCCGGACGCTTTCCCCCCCTTCCAGTCCGGATGCTTTCACCCACTTCCAGTCCGGACGCTTTCCACCCCCCTTCCAGTCCGGACACTTTCACCCCCTTCCAGTCCGGACACTTTCCCCCCCTTCCAGTCCGGACGCTTTCCACCCCCTTTATTCACCTCTGGGATTTTTATTTTTTTTGCTATGTAAATGAAAAAGTTCAAAAATTAAAAAAAAAATGTGTTTTTCTTATAAAAGTTTGCAAATAAATAATATTTCATCATAAATCTCGGCCAAAATGTATTCCGTTATCTTTTTAGTAAAAACAAAATAACCCAAATCAGTTTATAACTAAAAATTATAATTTTTAAACATTGTTTTTTACATTTTTACTTTTTTTTATTATTATGTTTTTTTTTTTTTTACATACTGTCACCCTAGCAGTAGTGTCACCATGGAGACACTGTACTACTTGTGGGGGGTGATGAAGATTTTTTTTTTTACACTGATTGCTTTTACACCCATTAAGGCTGAAAAAGCAATCATTTCTCCTTCTCTCTGGCTGCATTCTTGCACTCATTGAGAACTACTGTGTGAGCTGTGATTGGTCACAGCTTCTCACATGGTACAAGGCTGTTGTGACTAGCCCTGTACCATGTGACCTCTGTGATCATTCACAGATTTCACATGTAGTAAGCAATGATGTCAGAAGTGACATCTTGCTTACTACTCTGCATGTGATCACTGATTGACCAATCAGTGATCACATGATCGGGACCTCGCACAGAGGTCCCGTCCAACGATCGGTGTTCCACTGTGTCCAGAGGACACAGCGGGCACCGGATCGTGGTGCTGCACGCTCCCAGGGAGAACGCACAAGCAGGGGGCGTGGAGGCCGTTTATAAACATCCACCCAACCCTGCACTGCCACAGTCTGGCCGTTTATATACAACGGCCAGACGGGAAGTGGTTAATGGTTGAACTGGATACACTTTTGTCTTTTTTCAGCCAGACCAACTATGTAACTATGTACTGAGGGATCACTCAAAGTTCTCTCAGTATACATGTCTTCCATGGAGAAGATTACTTGTATGTCAACAAATCTGAGGTTCTCCTTGAAAGAACTTTGAACCACATCACTGGAGGATGAGATAATGTTGTGGCCTGGTATTTTCTCCTTACCTTCTCCCGATCCTCAATGAGCTGGTAGGATTTGGAATCTGATCCAGAAGTCATAAAATCTCCGTATAACACCGGCTGCTGTGGCACCACTTCCTGGAAAGTGGCCCCAAACTCCTCCATCCGGCCCTTCATCAACTCATCAAACCAGTTGCGGTCTTCCTCGTTCACCAGACGGTCCTGGAAGACCCGGCAGGATTCGTGGTACCACAACTTCAAGAGGCTGAACTTGTCCTACAAGACACAAAAGGAACTGTGAAGTGAAGACAACAGTTATACAATAAAGTTGTTACTGCTGGTGATGAGAGGAACAAACACCCCGGTCACTAAAGAATTTACATTGTATAAGGAGACACAAATATACTGTATGGAACTGCAACCACACCGGCATTCATTGTGACCGCATGTCATAACAATGAATAAATTCACAAATATAAGTAGCTATAATTATATGCAAATCCCTACTCCTCCTGCAAATGTAAAGCTAACCCAGCACCCTCTATTTCCCTGAGCCTACTTATTGGTCAATGAGGTTTTTCTATCATGTCCACAGATCTATACAAGGGTGTAATGCCTATGAAATGTGTTGGCCTTGGACCCTTTGTTTCTTGGGTAATTTTTACAATAAAGCATTGTTGCCCGAATGCCAGGAGCATGAAAAGTGACTGATGTCATTTCTCTAGGTTAAAGGAACAGAGTCACCATCAGAGTCACAAGATATTCTGCTTAGAGCAAGATAAAAACTTGTTTGTGGGATTGAACGTGTTCATGACATCTAGTCATGTCACATTAGAAGATAAGAACCTGTTTAAAGACGTCTACTTGCTTGCAAAGTTAGAACTCTTTAAGTCTAGGGTAGATGAGAAGATATTTAGGGTAGATAAGAAGCTGAAGTGAAGCAAAAGTGTGACTTTTCAGATAACAATATGGAATCAATGTGGTGGCTGAGCGTGACTCTGTTATCCTCGCGGAACCTTTCTGCTAGCTCCTCCTAGAGTGGGGGTGGCACCCGCCCACTGTTGGAAAGTTTCCAGAAAAATGGTTTAAAAGCAGGGAGTTTAAGCAGAATTGATTAGGAAGCCCCCTAGTTACCAGAGGACACTCTGACGCTGGGATTCTTGCCAAGGCTTAATGGGCTCATCAATTGGTCACCCAAATGCCAGGAGCATAAGAAGTAACTGATGCCATTTCTCTAGGTTAAAGGAACAGATTCACCATCAGAGTCACAAGATATTCTGCTTAGAGCACGATAAAAACTTGTTTGTAGTAATGTCACATTAGAAGATAAGAACCTGTTTAAGGATGTCTACTTACTTGAGAAGTTAGAAATCTTTACGTGTAGGGTAGATGAGAAGAGGTTTGGGGTAGAGGAGAAGAAGTTTAGGGTAGATTGTGTTGGAACAAGATACCAACGAGACGGCACTTTGTAGTTCACCTCCACCAGGGAAGTGTTGAGAATTCCCCTGTGCACCATGTACAACACAGAACACTGGGGTAGAGGGAAGAATGAGTTTTCAGTGAATTTGTTTTTGGCCAATGTCTTTAAACATTGGAAACCTCTTCCAAGAAAACTGTATTTTGGCCGGATTGGTATAAATGGGGCAAGATTTAAATAATTAAAACAAATATCTAGTTATTATCAGATCCATTCACTTTTGCACGATGTCGTTATTATCTATAAATATGTGCTTTAAAAACAACTTTTGAAACTTCTTTGCGCCAGGTTCTCACCTCCATTTTGGCTGAATCAGCCATCAGCATGCCCTGGAACACCTTGGACAGGTCTCGCAGATTGAAGGTGTAGTGGGATTTTGCTGGAGTGGGGAGCAACTGTGAAGTGATTGTATTGTAGACTTTTATTGTTGCATCAACTAACTGCTTGGTGAGTTGTTGGACAGTCGGTACACCAGCTGCAAGGGAATAAAGATGATGGAAGACTAGAAAAGTGACCAATGGTTAAAAACATACAGGCAATAAAAAAGCTCTTTCCCACCAACCACTCCTGACACAGCCCACTCTGAGGACTAAGGCCTGGTTCTCCCTTTGCACTGACTGTGAAGTTCCACCAAAATAAAGATCTGATATAGATGTAGATATTCTTCATATGCTTGATGACAGCTTGGGTACCATTTTGATGGTTTACTGCAACCTACCCAAATTTAACATCATTCAGCTATCCTTTCCTATTTGTGGCCGTTAACAACCCACAGAATCTACAGTATATAGGGCTCTCCTGTCTCTCACTCCAGCACTCTTGATTTTTTGACTCTCCATTTTTCAAGAGTGACAAAGAAACAGCCAATCAAAAATAGAGTGGGCTGAGAACTTCCAGCATACACTCATTGGCCATTTGTTAGGTCCACCTTGCTAGTGCCAAGAAAATCTCCCCCACACCATGACGCCACCACCACCAGCCGGAACCGTTGATACAAGGCAGGATGGATCCACCACACCATGACAACACCACCACCAGCCGGAACCGTTGATACAAGGCAGGATGGATCCACCACACCATGACACCACCAGCCTGAACCGTTAATACAAGGCAGGATGGATCCACCACACCATGACACCACCAGCCTGAACCGTTCATACAAGCAGGATGGATCCATGCTTTCATGTTGCTTACGCCAAATTCTGACCCTACCATCTGAATGTTGCAGCTGAAGTCCAGACTCATTAGACCAGGCAACATTTTTCCAATCTTCTATTGTCCAATTTTGGTGAGTTTGTGTGAATTGTAGCCTCCATTTCCTGTTCTTAGCTGACAGGAGTGGCACCCGGTGTGGTCTTCTGCTGCTGTAGCCCATCTGCTTCAAGGATGGACATGTTGTGCATTCAGAGATGGTATTCTGCATACCTTGGTTGTAACGAGTGGTTATTGGAGTTACTGTTGCCTTTCTATCACCTCGAACCAGTCTGCCCATTCTCATCTGACCTCTGACATCAAAAAGGCATTTTCGTCCACACAGCAGCTGCCCACTGGAAATTTTCACTTTTTCGGACCATTCTCCGTAAACCCTAGGGATTGGTTGTGCGGGAAAATCCCAGCAGGTCAGCAGTTTTTTAAATACTCAGACCAACAACCTTGCCCCATTCAAAGCCACTTAAGTCCCCTTTCCTCCCCATTCTGATGCTCGGTTTGAACTTCACCAAGTCATCTTCATCACATCTAGATGACTAAATGCATTGAGTTGCTGCCATGCAATTGGCTGATTAGCAATTTGTGTTACCAAGCAATTGAACAAGTGTACCTATTAAAGTGGCCAATGGGTGTAATCTGCAATAACAGAAGGTTCATTGGCGACTTGTAGAAGACCAAGATTAGGTTTATTCAGCAAGTTCAAAGAAAACAAAAACGCAGTAACCCATGGCAGTTAATAAGAATTTAGTATACAGTCTATATCTGAAAAGGATCAATTCCAAATGGTCACTTTGAGTTACAAGTTCTGCTCATTGACTTATTCAATAAAGCTGGTCATAGACATTAGAGAGCGGTCAGACAATCAGGGATGACCCCTCTATGGAGGGTTTGAAAGGGAAAACCAATCCATTGGACAAGGTCTCCCAAAGTGTCCAACCCCTCAGGAAGCCTTGGTTGGCTGTGTCTAACAGAGCCCCATAGTCACACTCACCCATCCAGCTTCCCAGGATACTGGAGAAGATTCGGCTTTTGCTGCTGTCGGCCATCTCCGTGAAGGACAAGAAGTTGAAATGGCGAGTCAGTCGGGGGGAAACGGGATTCCTGCCTCCCCCTGGCGGCCCCATTGCACACAGAAAATTAATGTCTACCAACTTCTTGAAGACCCCTGGCAGGAGGAAAAGAAACAGAATAGGGACTGTCGGTGTTTCACATGAAAAATGCTACAGTAGTCATATAGCAGATGTGGAGGCCTCCAATGAATACAACTACACATGGTATGTAACAACGACACCAGGGAGAGATTTATATATTCGAAAAACCTCTGAACAATATGGCTCTTCTTTATATTATTTCTATATACCCCAGGAGAACCTTTCCTCCACTCACATCTCCCAGACGTCTCTTGCGTTGCTCCTTTGTACGGAACTCACCCAACTGACTCTCAGCTCATTGACAACACTTGACCTGATTCCTTCTATCATCACTCTGTTACAGGGACGGACTGACCATTCGAGCATTCGGGCACCGCCCGAGGGCCTGGGGTCAGTAGGGGACCCCATGAAATGCACCTGGTACCTTTTATAGGCTTTTTTGGGTGTGCTTTGAGTGTGAGCAAGGACACAGGGGCCCCATGATCCCCTATTGCCCGGGGGCCCCATGAGTTGTCAGTCCGCCCCTGCTCTGTTATCTACAATACGACTGCTATCTGTCCTGTATCTAGTCCAAGTCTTTTTAGAGATGTTTTGTCATGATCTCTCCTGTCTATTTTCTCATGTATGTCTTCCATTTGTAGAACCCTGTAGAAGATACTGTGGTTATTTAAAATCAATAAATGATAATTATGTAACAATTGATATTCTTTACCTATCTGTTTGCGGTCGTACCACCCGCCGTGGTCCATCCACTGTCTCAGCAGCTCGATGGGTGGCTGTGCCCCGTAGGTCTCCAGGGCCGGCATGTTCATATCGTCAATAAAGAAGATGAAGTATCGTCCGAGGGGTGGACCAAACACCCCTTTCCTCCTGAAATGACAGATACGTATGAGCTGCATGCCGAATATGGGAATAGGAAGAGCACTAAGCCAGTGTAACAGCCCAAACTCAAAGTCCATTTTTTAATGTGTAAAAGCCAATGCGTTTGGGAGGTTACAATGGACCTCCCTTCATCAAGGGCTGCAAAATATTAAAATACAGTACATAAATAATATGTTCAGAACATTGGCAATGAGTTTCTTACAAAAACGGAATCAAAACTAATCAACGGTGCATCTGTTGTCAATAACAAAATGTAGTTTGGAAAGGCAAAAAAAGAACCAAATAGACAGCTTAGATATGATCTTCGCAGGGGGGCAAAGTGTCCTTTCTATAGGAAACTCTGGAATTGGCCTATAGAATTCTCCTTTGGTGGTAATGAGTCCCTTAGCTAACCCCAACTACTCTGACAGAGACGTCTGACATTGGTGACATACTACATACCTGGTGGTCATGCCCAAAGCTCAATGCCTTTTGCTCCAGGATTTTTGAAGTCTTTCAAGCCTTGTTTCTTCTAACTGTTGCTCCAGCATGCAAAGTATTCTCTGCTTCATTACCCAATCCCAGGCTTCGCCAACAAAGACTCCATTGCTACTCAACAAGAAACTTTCTAGTATCCTCAACAACTCCCAACCTAAATTCTTGTTGACTTGGGAACCGTGGCCTAATTATGCCTTTCCTTCTCTGAACCCAGCAGGCCTATCATATCTTTAACCTCCTATCTGGATTGGGTCCCAAATTTGTGGGGACCCCCCCCCATGCCCCAAAACTACCCTTTTTCTACCCTGCCATCTATCTCCCATATCCCTTCCCACCCCAACTGATACTGACTATTGAACCATCTCAAGATTTTCCATTATACCATCTGTTTATAACGTTTGGTGTGGATCTGACCTGCTTGCCTCTTGACGGTTTCCCCTAATTTGTTGTTCTGATTTCCCTGTTTACAGCTGGTTATCATTCGATGGTCGCCCAACTCCTTTTGTTTAATCCTGGTTGTCATTCGATGTCATTGCCCCTGTTATGATTTCTATACTTGAACTTCCCAACTGAATCACATAACTAGAATATGAGCTTGTAATGCCTATGAAATGTGTTGGCCTTGGACCCTTTGTTTCTTGGGTAATTTTTACAATAAAGCATTGTTGCCCAAATGCCAGGAGCATGAGAGGTGACTGATGTCATTTCTCTAAGCCAAAGGAACAGAGTCACCATCAGAGTCACAAGACATTCTGCTTAGAGTAAGATAAGAACTTGTTTGTGGAATTGAACGTGTTTATGACATCTAGTCATGTCATTAGAAGATAAAAACCTGTTTAAAGATGTCTACTTGCTTGAGAAGTTAGAAATCTTTAAGCCTAGGGTAGATGAGAAGACGTTTAGGGTAGATGAGAAGACGTTTAGGGTAGATGAGAAGACATTTAGGGTAGATGAGAAGACGTTTAGGGTAGATGAGAAGACGTTTAGGGTAGATGAGAAGCTGAACTCAAGCAAAAGTGTGACTTTTCAGATAACAATATGGAATCAATATGGTGGCTGAGCGTGACTCTGTTATCCTCGTGGAACCTTTCTGCTAGCTCCTCCTATAGTGGGTGTGGCGCCCGCCCACTGTTGGAAAGTTTCCAGAAAAATGGTTTAAAAGCTGGGAGCTTAAGCAGGATTGATTAGGAAGCCCAAACTGGAAGCCCTCCAGCTGTGGCCAAATTACAAGTCCCACCATGCCTCTGCCTTTGGGAGTCATGCTTGTACCTGTCAACCTTTCAATGCCTCCTGGGACTTGTAGTTTGGCAGCAGCTGGAGGGCCGCCAGTTTGACACCTGTGACTGGTTGGCGAACCCATACTTTCATTTTGTGATGTGGATGACCCATACACGGACTTAGTGAGGGCCCTCCCCCGAGCTTCACCATGACTCCACACAGTCGGGCCTCTTACCTTTTGTCCAGTTTGCTGTCTATGAGATCTTGCGTCTGATTGGCTGATGTCCGCGCAGAGAACATGAGGAAGTGACTGATGTATTCCAGCGGCATGTTCTTCAGAAGTTTGTCTGAGACAGTCAGGGTTTTCCCTGTGCCGGTGGGACCAATGCAGAGAACCTGAGATCGGCCAGAAAACAAAGAACTTAATATATGACCGATGAACATAAAAATGTCACATACTGAAAATTAACATCTTCTCTTCTCCAATGATATCTCATAGTCAACCTTTCCTGATGGAGAAACTGATATTTCATGTTAACTGGCCAGCTGCAACGCCACATGTGACCCATTACAAGACTTTATCCAGTTTGTAGCTGATGTGCACCATTCGATTGTCCTCCTCTCCAACAGCACCCCCAGCACAATCTTCAGGTTCCCCCCCACTGCCCTGTGGCATTGGTTGCTAGGACCGCTAGCATCTTAGCAACCAATGATATGCATGACCCCAGCATTTACAAGAAAATAGAACTTCCTCTGTCTACCTCCGAGCTCCCATCCTGCTGCTGCAGCACTCTATATCCTAATTATAAAGGTAAGAGGGACTCTGATGGGGAACCTGATGCAATAGGGGACTCTGAAGTAAGACGTACTCTGAAGTAAGGGGGATTCTGATGTGGACACTGATGTAAGGGAGGAATCTGATTGAGAAACTGATGTAAAAGAGAACTCTGATGGAGACCTCGATGTAAACCTAGACTCTGATGGAGACTCTGATGTAAGGTGGACTCTAATGGGAACCCTGATGCAAGACAGATTCTGATGGGAACACTGTTGTAAAGGGAGACTCTGATGGAGACCTCAATGTAAAGCTGGACTCTCATGGAGACCTCAATGTAAAGGGAGACTCTGATGAGGAGCCTGATGTAAGGTGGACTCTAATGGGGACCCTGATGTAAGGCACACTCTGATGGGAACGCTGCTGTAAAGGGGGACTCTGATGGAGACCTCAATGTAAAGGGGAACACTGATGTGGACCGCATTGTAAGGTGGACACTAATGGGGACCCTGATGTACGGCAGATTCTGATGGGAACGCTGTTGTAAAGGGGGACTCCGATGGAGACCTCAATGTAAAGGTATACTCTGATGAGGACCCTGATGTAAGCTGGACTATGATGGTAACACTGTTGTAAAGGGGAACTCTGATGGAGACTTCAATGTAAAGGGAGGCTCTGATGAGGACCCTGATGTAAGCTGGACTCTAATGGGAACCCTGATTTCAGGCAGACTAGGATGGTAACACTGTTGTAAAGAGGGACTCTGATGGGAACCTCAATGTAAAAGGGGGACTCTGATGGGGACCCTGATGTAAGGTGGACTCTAATGGGGATCCTGATGTAAGGGAGAACTTTGATGTAAAGTGGACTGATTAGAGAAGACTGAATTTATTTTTGCTCGCCCTTTAAGGTGATCTGGAATGTTTTTGCTTTACTTTATTGAAGTTCTTTCTCTGTTGCTCTGATTCATATCCTTCATTCATTTTAAAACTGATTTTTTTTGGGCAGACAGATATTTATAAAATATATATGGCCGTCATGCTGAAAAGTTCACAGAATTCTGCTCTACATTGTGCCTGAAATCTCTCTAGTCATTTGTCAATCGGCTGTAATATGTGGATCCTGCAGACTTTTCAGAAGTCGATTGAACATTCAGGGACCCAGCAACACAAAACTCCTTCCTCTTGCTGTTCTCACGCACTTGAAGAAACAATGTAACACCTACCGGCTTCTTGTTGGTGAGTAGCAGCCCCAGGAGGTGGGACATCCTTACAGTGTCCAATGTGGGTACGATGATATCCGCGTAACTGGTGTCGGGGGCGATGGAGAAGGGGGCGGAAGATTCCATCCAGTTCACCCAGCGCACCTAAAGTGGGGAAGAAGCAGATTTACACAGAGCAGAGAACATGTATGATATTACGGACACGTGATTGGATAACGCCAAGTCTCACCTTACGTTGGATATCTTCATCCTCTTCCTCAGCAGTGCTGCTTATTCCAGCATCATCCAACACATAGTCATAGACCAAGCCTTCTTCTGGAAACAATAATGTCACCTGCCAACAAACCATAGGTCTGCTATTAATAGGTGGAGGCTCTGTAGAAGGATTTCAACAATCAGGGCCTCATGAATAAAGAGAAGAATAGTATTTGTAGATAATTTCAACTAGTGAGCTTCTTCCACCATATCTTCAATGTAGCATGGAGCATTAAATGAAGGATTCTGCTTCACTGCTATGGACTTTATAATGGACCTTTCCGTTTTCTATGACAGAAACTCGATGAACATGACTTGCATTTTCCATTTATGTACTTTATCTAATCTTACCTTTTCAGCTGCCATTTTGTCTCTCAGGAATTTACTGAACAGTTCTCGGCCATCAGAGTCTCCAGTGATCCCAACGCTCCACACCAGTGAGAAGAAGAACCAGGATTCCACTAGCTCTCCAACGCGGTTTAACTTCTCCTGTGGGATCTTCTTCTGTCCCTGGAAAGGAAAGAAGGAACATATTCATAAAATGTATAGACACTATACTGACAAACCTCTTCCATATCCAAACCCTCCCCTCCCCCATCCATCTTTCCTGTTAGATATCTGTTATGACTGATATATAGAACTGAACTATATATCTACACTATTCAGATGTCTCCAGTGAAGAGTTCTGTTAATACTACCTCATACGAAGACATTGTAGATAATTGTGCTCTTCTGGTCCTGTGGCAACAGCTTGGTGAAGATCCTTTTCTGGTCCCACATTACTGTGCCCCTGTGTACAAAGCCAGCTCCATATAGATAAGCTTCATAAAGACATAGTTTGACCAGCTCCATAAAGACATGGTTTGGCCAGCTCCATAAAGACATGGTTTGGCCATCTCCATAAAGACATGGTTTGGCCATCTCCATAAAGACATGTTTGGCCATCTCCATAAAGACATGGTTTGGCCATCTCCATAAAGACATGGTTTGGCCATCTCCATAAAGACATGGTTTGGCCATCTCCATAAAGACATGGTTTGGCCATCTCCATAAAGACATGGTTTGGCCATCTCCATAAAGACATGGTTTGGCCATCTCCATAAAGACATGGTTTGGCCATCTCCATAAAGACATGGTTTGGCCATCTCCATAAAGACATGGTTTGGCCATCTCCATAAAGACATGGTTTGGCCATCTCCATAAAGACATGTTTGGCCATCTCCATAAAGACATGGTTTGGCCATCTCCATAAAGACATGGTTTGGCCATCTCCATAAAGACATGGTTTGGCCATCTCCATAAAGACATGGTTTGGCCATCTCCATAAAGACATGGTTTGGCCATCTCCATAAAGACATGGTTTGGCCATCTCCATAAAGACATGGTTTGGCCATCTCCATAAAGACATGGTTTGGCCATCTCCATAAAGACATGGTTTGGCCATCTCCATAAAGACATGGTTTGACCATCTCCATAAAGACATGGTTTGACCACTGTGGACCAGCTCCATAAAGACATGGTTTGGCAAGCCACATAAAGACATGGTTTGACCATCCCCATGAAGACATGGTTTGACCATCCCCATGAAGACATGGTTTGACCATCCCCATAAAGACATGGTTTGGCCATCTCCATAAAGACATGGTTTGGCCATCTCCATAAAGACATGGTTTGGCCATCTCCATAAAGACATGGTTTGGCCATCTCCATAAAGACATGGTTTGGCCATCTCCATAAAGACATGGTTTGATCATCTCCTTAAGACGTGGTCTGACAAACTCCAGAAAGAAAGTTTGACCATCTTTGTAAAGACATGATTTGACTATCTCACATGGTTTGACCAGTTTGGGGTGGAGGAACTCGAGTGTCCTGCACAGAACCCTGATCTCAACCTCACTGAACACATTTGAGATGAATTGGAATGCCGATGGTGAGCCAGGTCTTCTCATTCAACATCAGTACCTGACCTCACAAAATGGGCACAAATTCCCACAGACACCCTCCAAAATCTTGTGGAGAGTCTTCCCAGAAGAGTGAAGGATGGAATAGTTAAAAAAAAGGGGCAACTCCATGTTAATGGCCATGAGGGAGGGGACAGCTCCATATTAAAGGTTTGGGGAGAGGGAACTTCTCCACCTTAATGGCCATGGTTTTTGGAATGGAGTGTCCAACAAGCTCATTTAGGAGTGATGGTCCGGTGTTCACAAGTCCTATATTATACTAAACATCCACA
Source organism: Staurois parvus (assembly GCF_062004578.1). Classification (NCBI taxonomy): domain Eukaryota; kingdom Metazoa; phylum Chordata; class Amphibia; order Anura; family Ranidae; genus Staurois; species Staurois parvus. The sequence continues at coordinate 59,694 of NW_028320485.1, read as the reverse complement.
ACCTTACATCTCTACTTATTTTTTAAATTAAAATTTTATTTAATTTAAATAATAAATTACATTCCCTGTGTCAGAGCACATAAACAGATACTAAGACCCTGTATGTTGGAACCACCAGCCATGCTGGGCTTCTACTGAAAAAATACTGAAGATAAAGTTTCCATTATAAAGTTGGAGGTCTGCAGAGAATGTACCCCTTCTCATACTATTTTTGGTTACACATTGCTACGTTCTATTCATAAGATGTATATTAATGACAATACATTTTAATTTGTGATACTGCAGATTTACCTCTTGGGGTAAGAAGGGCTGGAAGAAACACTCAAGAAGTTTGAGAAGACTCATCACCAGGTTACTATCGGTGGAAGCGATCACTTCCCGCACCGACTGGCGCACACACCGGATGGAATCCTGAACACGAAAAGATTACTGTATGAACTTCAATTTGTTAATATGAATGGCAGTGATGTAAGGATTGAAGGAAGAAACCAGAACAAAGGGACACAGGCAATGAATAATTTCACCCTTGTGCGCGGCTAGGAATATGCCTCAACCCCGTGTACTCAAATAGGAAAAAAATTATATATAAAGATAGTGTACTCAAAACTTCCCCACCAAAAATTTTATGTGACCATCAAAAAATATAATCTTACACACACACATATATATATATATATATATATATACAGTATCTCCCAGAAGTGAGTCCACCCCTCACCCGGACTGTATACAATGTATATACTGTATATATACATACACAGTATCTCCCAGAAGTGAGTCCGCCCCTCACATTTGTGTAAATATTTGATTCTCTCTTTTCATGTGACAACACTGAAGAAATGACACTTTGCTACAATGTGACGTAGTCAGTGTACAGCTTGTATAACATGTAAATTTGCTGTCCCCTCAAAATAACTCAACACCACGCCATTAATGTCTAAAAGTGAGTCCACCCTTCCCCCAGACTGTATACAACGTATATATATATATATATATATATATATATATATATACACACACACACATACACATATATACAAAGTATCCGTATAAATTCTGATACCTCTGGAGCTCAGTCCTTTGTGATTCCAATGAAGTTGAATGTTACTTTTCATTGCACATTATTACTCCAATGAGACGGAACCTTTACCTGCAGGAACCGGGAGAAGAGCGACTCCAGCTGCTCCTTGTGCGGCTCCATGACGGCGGGAATACGGTGCAGCCAACATTCAGTGAAGGGCGTCAGCCCCAAAATACTGGGCTCTAAATACACCATCCCGCAACGCGAGACCGTGGCCGGAGAAGCAACAGCCAAATCCTGAACCTCAAACATCATGGTCATGGCCTGAGGAGTGAAGACAAAGGTTAGAGTACCCGGCAGGGAATCATATTGTTACCTTCTTGTTATACATATTATAGCTAGACAGGTACCCCCAGTAGAAGACTCTGTACATGTTTATTATTATCTAAATCAGCCTTTCTCATCCCTATTACCACGGGGGAAACCCTGGAATAATTTTCAGGTCCCAGGGAACCCCTGCTAAGACCAATTTATTGCGAGTCAATAGAGAGAATGCCTTTTATACTGGGGGTCAGTGGGAAGAATGTCCCTTACATTGGGGGTCAGTGGGAAGAATGTCCCTTACATTGGGGGTCAGTGGGAAGAATGTCCCTTACATTGGGGGTCAGTGGGAAGAATGTCCCTTACATTGGAGATCAGTGGGAAGAATGCCCCTTACATTGGGGGTCAGTGGGAAGAATGTCCCTTACATTGGGGGTCAGTGGGAAGAATGCCCCTTACATTGGGGGTCAGTGGGAAGAATGTCCCTTACATTGGGGGTCAGTGGGAAGAATGTCCCTGACATTGGGGGTCAGTGGGAAGAATGTCTCTTACATTGGGGGTCAACTGGAAGAATGCCCCTTACATTTGTGGTCAGTGGGAAGAATGTCCCTTACATTGGGGGTCAATTGGAAGAATGCCCCTTACATTGGTGATCAGTGGGAAGAATGTCCCTTACATTGGGGGTCAGTGGGAAGAATGTCCCTTACATTGGTGATCAGTGGGAAGAATGTCCCTTACATTGGGGGTCAGTGGGAAGAATGTCCCTTACATTGGAGGTCAGTGGGAAGAATGTCCCTTACATTGGGGGTTAGTGGGAAGAATGTCCCTTACATTGGTGGTCAGTGGGAAGAATGCCCCTTACATTGGTGGTCAGTGGGAAGAATGTCCCTTACATTGGGGGTCAGTGGGAAGAATGTCCCTTACATTGGTGGTCAGTGGGAAGAATGTCCCTTACATTGGGGGGTCAGTGGGAAGAATGTCCCTTACATTGGGGGTCAACTGAAAGAATGCCCCTTACATTTGTGGTCAGTGGGAAGAATGTCCCTTACATTGGTGGTCAGTGGGAAGAATGTCCCTTACATTGGGGGTCAGTTGGAAGAATGTCCCTTACATTGGGGGTCAATTGGAAGAATGCCCCTTACATTGGGGGTCAATTGGAAGAATGCCCCTTACATTTGTGGTCAGTGGGAAGAATGTCCCTTACATTGGTGGTAAGCAAGGAGAATGCTCCTTACATTGGTGGTCAGTGGCAAGAATGCCCCATACATGGAATGCAGCCTACATTGGTGGTCAGTTGGAAGAATGTCACTCAAACTGGTGGCCAGTGGAAAGAAAGCTCCTAATAATGGTGATCAGTGGGAAGAATACTCCATACATTGGCAGTCATTAGAAAAAATGCTCCCCTTACAGACAGATAAAAAGAGAATTGGGTCATGCTGCTGGTTTTGCCAAGCAGCATTTGCCCTGGAACTATGGAGGCCCCATCAGATGAGAGGTCAATTAGCCACAGCTTAAGGAACCACCAGCAACTGCGGGAGGACCACTAAGGCTCCATGGAATCCTGGTTGAGATTGGCTGATGTAGGTGGCCCCTTGCCATTGGTGCTGGGATGGGCTCTGAATTATAAATATTAGTTCCACCCAAGTTATTTACAAGTGATGCTGCTTCCTAGAAATGGAACTCTAAGGTGTATTTTAGTGATGGATCTCCGGTGTCTACTATGGCCCTTAGAAGCCACATTGGAAGTGATGATTATATCTACTGTGACCTTAGCTGAGATACAGTACATAAAGGGGGTGATGGCCAGGTCTGAGGGTCACCTCGGTCAGTTTGATTATCTCCCCGGAGCTCAAACAAAGTTTCTTGTTATCATCCAGCACTGTGTTCATGTTCTCAATCCACACGGCATCTACCGGCCCATCGAACATGTACCACTTCTTATCAGGGTCTGTGGAAGAGGCACCTCCTCTGATCAGGGAGGACAAGATCCCGTCCGTCCTGCATTGGGAACCAACAGAGAAAAGTGTTGGACAAACCTTCCAAAGTAAGGTGAGATCTAGGACTCCTGGATCCCATGGGTCGATTGGCAGACCGAGGAGACAAGGAGGCAAAAAGATCGATGGAGTGCAGAGTCCCATAACAACCAATCAGTTTTTACCTTTCATTATGTTAAAGCGGTCAGAGCAGTGAATGGTGATTGGTTGCTATGGGTTACTGCTTCGCCTTGATCATGTTCCGTTGTAACACCCTCTGATTATATACAGGTAACGTCTCACAGAAAAAATGCTGGGAAAGATACGACTCTCACCATTCGTGCGTCAGCAGATCGAACTCCCCATAAAGCTGGCCCATAGTGATGGACTTGGGGTTCAGGACGTAGTAGTGGACGGTCTCATATGTCCCACCGCTGACCGATGGGAGACCCTTCAGAGACGACATGGCTGCAGCAAGAATCTTATAACACTAAAAGAACAGGAATAAAACAAAAAGCAACGAATAATACAGAAGAGAGTCACATAAAATCGCTACAATACAAAGGAAGAGCAGCATTATAATGGAAGAAATAATAAAAATGATACAAAGGATAAAATAATTGCATCCTGTAGTTGAACTGAGTAGTTTTACAGCAGAAGGAGAGCAACAAGCCTAAATTACAACTGAATTATCTGTCATTTCTGTCTCCTAATACTCTGCCACCCCCATGTTATCACTTGTGACGGACTATTGCATAGGCTTGCCTTACATGATCTTATTTCCACTATGTCCTGCTCTTCCACTTCAGTGCTCTGTGCTGGCAGAGCTTAGTAACAGTCACACCCCTCATCACAGCTCCTCCACTCCAGTGCTCTGTGCTGGCAGAGCTTAGTAACCATCACACCCCTCATCACAGCTCTTCTACTCCAGTGCTCTGTGCTGGCAGAGCTTAGTAACCATCACACCCCTCATCACAGCTCTTCTACTCCAGTGCTCTGTGCTGGCAGAGCTTAGTAACAGTCACACCTCTCATCACAGCTCTTCTACTCCAGTGCTCTCTGCTGGCAGAGCTTATTAACAGTCACGTCCCTCATCACAGCTCTTCTACTCCAGTGCTCTGTGCTGGCAGAGCTTAGTAACAGTCACACCCCTCATCACAGCTCTTCTACTCCAGTGCTCTGTGCTGGCAGAGCTTAGTAACAGTCACACCTCTCATCACAGCTCTTCCACTCCAGTGCTCTGTGCTGGCAGAGCTTAGTAACAGTCACACCTCTCATCACAGCTCTTCCACTCCAGTGCTCTGTGCTGGCAGAGCTTGATAACAGTCACATCCCTCATCACACCTCTTCCACAGTGCTCTGTGCTGGCAGAGCTTAGTAACCGTCACACCCCCTCATCACAGCTCTTCCACTCCAGTGCTCTGTGCTGGCAGAGCTTAGTAACTGTCACACCCCTCATCACAGCTCCTCTGCTCCAGTGCTCTGTGCTGGCAGAGCTTAGTAACCGTCACACCCCTCATCACACCTCTTCCACTCTAGTGCTCTGTGCGGGCAGAGCTTAGTAACCGTCACACCCCCTCATTACAGCTCTTCCACTCCAGTGCTCTGTGCTGGCAGAGCTTAGTAACAGTCACACCCCTCATCACAGCTCCTCCACTCCAGTGCTCTGTGCTGGCAGAGCTTAGTAACGGTCACACCCCTCATCACAGCTCCTCTGCTCCAGTGCTCTGTGCTGGCAGAGCTTAGTAACAGTCACACCCCTCATCACAGCCACACCTCTTATCACAAATGTTCTCACATAACCTTATATTGAAGAGAAGGGGAAAAGGCATATCTGACCAGAAAGAGATGTGTCTAACCGGACAGGGGGCATGTTCTGTTACTGAATGCTGACTACTGTGTGCACTGGGTCTAACTCAGGTGCCTATTGGTCTGTACAGCCATATGTATAACTGCTGCAAAAGTGGAGGTAAAACTATAAAAATGTAGCCTACTATTACAAAGTCTATCTGACTGCAAATGTATTCCTGTGACTTGAACTGGACTTTACAGAAAGATGGGTTAGATACCTGTGACTTCCCAGAACCGGTCGGCCCTACGAGCATCAGTCCATGTCGCACTACGGTGGTCTCATACAGCTGGATGCACTTTGTCACAAAGCCTAAAACACCAAGAAAAACAAATTTGCAATGTGCTCCCTCGTTGAATTACTTATGAGAAAACTCATCTGTAAAAAGCAATCTTTCATCTATGAGGTCCCAGCCGTGGAAGTCTCACTGTCTTTGTTGAACAATGCTTACCATCCACGTCTTTGAGGTTTCCCTGGATGCACATTTTACGAATTGCCTCTTCCAGGCTTCCATAATCAATGGGAACCTCTTCAATCCGGGGGAAAAGGTCTGACACGATGCCACTGAATAGCTTCAGGTCATCCTGTAGGAACTTGGGAACGTTAACATCTCGGATCGCTCGGAGACAGATCAGCTCCTGTGGGAAGGAAAAAGGAGAAACTCTTAGGGGTCAATTAGAAAAATGCCACAAGCATTTGCCTAGACCTCATAAATTCTGGCAGTATTTTACCTATTACATTGATTTCCTATGATCAGCAGCTCCATCTAGTGGCCATAATGTGGTATTTCTCTGATTGGAGCATTTCAGGAAAATATGTACATTATGGCCAGTAGATGGAGCTAACAAACATGGGAAATTATTGTGTTCAGCAAAATACAGCCAGAATTTGTGAGGTCTAGGCAGCAAATGCTTTTGACATTCTGCAACTAATTCGTTTTATAGATAGACCCCCTTATTGTTGCAGAGCAGCTGTCAAGGCATGATGGGACTTAAGATTTCCAAAGTCTTTAGGACACAAATGTATTCTCTGAACAGAGGCAACAACATGGAGAGCCGGCCATGCGGCAGGGAGGGATGCCAGTCTTGGATAATGGTTGGCTGCTGCCAACTTGGGAACCCCAACACCTGAAACCTCAGCCAAGGAATTTTCTTGTTTGCTCACCTCATTCATAGATGGATTTTCTCTCTTTAGGTTTCCAGCAGCAGATATGACAGTCTTAACAGCTCTCATTCCAAAATCATAGTGATCCTAGGAGGCAAAATAGAGGCATGAGCAGGGCTGGGCAAATCTAGGTGGACTTCTCAGGGACTTTTTATGCCCGCATGAATAATTCCTGACACATGGCAGTATACAGCAACACTATCATTATTCACAAAAAGATCCACCTTTTATCATTAAAAACCATCCTTGAGCTCCAGTCAGTGACTTTGGCTAGGCTGGGATGATGTCATCAGTCTGTTGCAGGCAGGAGGAAGCATTTCCTCAGTTTCCTCTCCACCAGAGACTTTGCCTAGGCTGAGGTGAGGTCACCAGTCAGTGACTTTGCCTAGGCTGGGATGATGTCATCAGTCTGTTGCAGGCAGGAGGAAGCATTTCCTCAGTTTCTTCTCCACCAGAGACTTTGCCTAGGCTGAGGTGAGGTCACCAGTCAGTGACTTTGCCTAGGCTGGGATGATGTCATCAGTCTGCTGCAGGCAGGAGGAAGCATTTCCTCAGTTTCCTCTCCTCGAGAGACGTTTCCTAGGCTGAGGTGAGGTCATTTGCCTAGGCTGGGATGATTTCATCAGTCTGCTGTAGGCAGAAGGAAGCGTTTTCTCAGTTTCCTCTCCACCAGAGACTTTGCCTAGGCTGAGGTGAGGTCACCAGTGACTTTGCCTAGGCTAGGATGATGTCATCAGTCTGCCGCAGGCAGTAGAAAGCATTTCCTCTCTTCCAGAGACTTTGCCTAGGCTGAGGTCACCAGTCAGTGACTTTGCCTAGGCTGGGATGATGTCAGCAGTCTGCCACAGGCAGAAGGAAGCGTTTCCTCTCTTTTTGAGACTTTGCCTAGGCTGAGGTCACCAGTCAATGACTTTGCCTAGGCTGGGATGATGTCAGCAGTCTGCTACAGGCAGAAGGAAGCATTTCCTGTCTTCCAGAGACTTTGCCTAGGCTGAGGTCACCAGTCAGTGACTTTGCCTAGGCTGGGATGATGTCATCAGTCTGCTGCAGGCAGGAGGAAGCGTTTTCTCAGTCTCCCCTCCCTCAGTGATCAAAATGAAACATTTTAACTTTGTATTATTTAGGAGAAGGCATTTTCTCAGTATTGTGATGCTGCAACAACTCAGAAGATGAAAGGCTGCAGCAGGGGCTGATGTGTGTCAGGATTTACATGGCATTAGACAGGGATCATTTGATGTTGAAGTGGGAAAATCCACGCAGCTCCTTCGGTGAGATGAAGGCTTGATATGCAGAAATGAGTTCAGAGAGTGAGGAGTGTCTCTTCACTGCTGACTGGATATTCATTTATTAAAGTAATAGGAAATGGTAATGGCAGAGTTGTGTCTTACCTGGGAACTGAGCTGTTCGGAGGACAGTTTGAAAGTCGTGGTGATTTTTTTTGCCAGGATTTTGGCGTTATCAAAGCCGAAGGAATAAAGAGAGATCTCCGCAATCATGGCATAATCCGGCACCATCATTGCAACGGGACGGAAGAGAGCCTACAGAGGGGGAGATGAGATGAAGGCTAGTGCTGAGCAGAAGAGCAGAAAAATTTTCCCAGATTATAGACGTGTTGGTGGACCCAAGAATAGGAAGATTTCAACTCCTAGAGGGAACACTCTGTCAACAGTTGTATCCCTGAGGGTTCCTAGAGTATAATGAGTATGCAAAGGATGAGAGCGCTACAAATCTAGAGTGAGTCCTGTAAAGAGGAAAAGAGAAAGCCAATGCATTTCAAGGGTCCAAAACTCACTCTTCATCAAGGTTTCTTAGCATTCATGAAGGGGAGTTTTGAGCCCCCAAATCACGTTGGATTTCTCATAGGAAATCTCTTCAAAGTGAGGGAAGTTCCTACCCTAGCTGTCACCAGAACCCGTTTTCCAAATTGAAGATTTCCCCTCTTGTTGAGTCCCAGACCTGCCCATTGGTTGTGCACCAATCTCACCTTAAGGTTATCAGGTAGTTCTGTACGGCCGGCGTAACCGGGGTTCATGGTGATAAAAACGGCACAAGTAGACACCAGTGGGATCTCCATTCCCTCAAACGTGAACCGATCAACCTAAAGTGACAACAAAGACCAAGAAGTATAAGGCGGAAGACAATGTAGAGAAAATGAGAGGATTCTATAAGATGTGGAAAATTAAAGCAAATGATGTGCAATTTGGTGCCAGAGGCTCTGGATGGACAGTTGGATAAATGGCTCTGTATTTAGGATATATCCGGTCTATAAACCAGAGGCTCTGGATGGACAGTTGGATAAATGGTTCTATATTTAGGATGTATCCGGTCTATAAACCAGAGGCTCTGGATGGACAGTTGGATAAATGGCTCTGTATTTAGGATGTATCCGGTCTATAAACCAGAGGCTCTGGATGGACAGTTGGATAAATGGTTCTATATTTAGGATGTATCCGGTCTATAAACCAGAGGCTCTGGATGGACAGTTGGATAAATGTTCTATATTTAGGATATATCCGGTCTATAAACCAGAGGCTCTGGATGGATGGTTGGATAAATGGTTCTATAATTTGGATGTATCCGGTCTATAAATCAGAGTCTCTGGATGGACAGTTGGATAAATGGTTCTATATTTAGGATGTATCCGGTCTATAAACCAGAGTCTTTGGATGGACAGTTGGATAAATGGTTCTATATTTAGGATGTATCCGGTCTATAAACTAGAGCCTTTGGATGGACAGTTGGATAAATGGTTCTATATTTAGGACATATCCGGTCTATAAATCAGAGGCTCTGGATGGACAGTTGGATAAATGGCTCCATATTTAGGATGTATCCGGTCTATAAATCAGAGGCTCTGGATGGACAGTTGGATAAATGGTTCTATATTTAGGATGTATCCGGTCTATAAACCAGAGTCTTTGGATGGACAGTTGGATAAATGGTTCTATATTTAGGACATATCCGGTCTATAAATCAGAGGCTCTGGATGGACAGTTGGATAAATGGCTCCATATTTAGGATGTATCCGGTCTATAAATCAGAGGCTCTGGATGGACAGTTGGATAAATGGTTCTATATTTAGGATGTATCCGGTCTATAAACCAGAGCCTTTGGATGGACAGTTGGATAAATGGTTCTATATTTAGGACATATCCGGTCTATAAATCAGAGGCTCTGGATGGACAGTTGGATAAATGGCTCCATATTTAGGATGTATCCGGTCTATAAATCAGAGGCTCTGGATGGACAGTTGGATAAAGGGCTCTATATTTAGGTTTTGCCTTGATTACAAACCAATGGCTCTGGGTAGAAATGTGGTAGCAGTTTTAGCTTCTGGGAAATAAAGGAATGATTTGAGGGTCTCCACCCAGTTTCCTTAATGAATATTGTGATGCATGGAGTGAAAGAACAGAAATTAAAGCAGTAAGATGATTGTTGGAAGCCTGTAAAAGATGAAAATATACCCCATGGACACAAGGAGGAACCAGAAGGAAAACAGAAAATGAAGAAAGACTGGAAGTGAAGTTCCAGTAACTCACTCTCTGCTGTTGGGCCTTCTGGATGGTAGTGATTTGTTGGGCCACTACAGACAAGACCTCGATGTCAATACGGTTAAATTCATCAAAGCACGCCCAGGCACCGGAGCTGTAGAGAGCCATCAGAAAAACAAACTGACCAATCAAATACGTTCCAGCTAGGAAACTTCTATAACAAGCAGACATTGTTCACCTACCTGGCTAGACCTTTGAAGAATTTGCCCATGGCCATGAAGTCTAGCTGGTCAGAGCAGTTGAAAACTACGGTCTGGATGGCAAGTGCTTTACCCAAGTCCTTTGTGGTCTCTGTTTTCCCTGTTCCAGCAGGTCCAGCGGGGGCACCTCCAAACTTTAGGTGTAGAGCCCCCGTCAGGGTAAGGTAGCACCTAAATTTCCAGTGCAAGGAACAGAACAGATTCACATTATAATGACTGTGTAAAGTGAAATAATGAGCATGGCAAGCCATACAGATCATTCCAGAAATTAGTTTTTTTATTTATCACAATTAAAGGATCTATCAAGAGTGAAAGCAAACATGTTTCGGGGGTTTATGGAAATCAGGGCCTAGATTCATTGTGTGAGTGGATGAGTGGTTAGTCCTACATGTTAAACCCTCATGAGCTTGGATTAGAAGCTTGATCAATTATATGGGCTGTCTAGGTAAACTCTTTTTTTGGACATAAAAATGAATGTCAAAAAATATGAAAAAGGTACCAGGGGCATCTCATGGGGCCCCCTACTGACCCCGGGCCCTCGGGCAGTGCCCGAGTTTCCAAATGGTCAGTCCGCCCCTGGTCTGAACCAATCCCTACAACTTCCTTTTTTTAATCTCTACAAGCTGACTTTCCCTTGGACCCCATTTGGGCTTCACCAGGCAGTAAAGAGCTTGTAGGCAGGTGCAGTCTTTCCTCCCCACTGTAGGTGGCCCTAAGCTAAAGCGGCAATACTGAAGGGGTGGAAAGTTGTGGGAAATTTAGTTCCACTATGGTTCCCTTGGTCACCTGGGAGTAGCTGTCTGATTGTACGCTGGTCCCCGACTGACCTCAGCGGCCATCTTAGGTGAGGCAGAGCCTATTTAGGCTCCTGGCCCCCTGACTTGGCGCTAGCTAGTGAGTAGCTAGAATAGAGACAGGTTCCCCGCCTGTTAGGGACAACACTAGCAGCAGGGAAGGCTTCTGGAGGAGTAGGGAAAGTGAAGGAACTACAATATCCTCATTGAAGAAGACTCCCAGTTGGGTTGGATCGGCCAGACCTTGTTGCAGAAGCTGTCAGCATCGCTCCTAACTACATAACTGCTGCTTTGTGTGTTTGTAAGTGGTTCTGGTTGGCTGAGCTCACCCGCTGGGCCTGTTTGTACCTTGTTGGATGATTACAATATAGTTACCCGTATTCTGCCTCTGTGTGTTCTCACAAGCTGCCATACTACAGCAATCATCTGAGTTATTCATTACATCCACCAAGCGCACACTCAATTCAAAGTACACCATGTGCCCACCTGTCTGTCAGAGGTGTTATGACCAGTCGGCCCGTGTTTCCCAGATATTCGTAGCCATACAGGAATTCGGCATTAACAGCTCTCACATAAAGATCTTCGCGGTTCCAGTAATACCTGAGAAATATATTCAATTTTATTTCTAAAAGGTCAGAAGAACTGGGCAGGTAGCAATTGTCTTCTGGTATGTGGTGGCCATACTAGTAACGTCTGTATGTGCCCATACCTGAGCTGAGATATCCACTCAAAATCGTTAACGCCGCTGACGTTTTCTTCGATCAGACGAGCAGCGACATCTTTAGCGTGGACTTCAATCACGATCAGAGCAGAGAGAATGTTGCGCTGCATGCGAGATAACTTTCCGCGCACCAAAGCGACCAGGTCACTGAGCTACGGGGCAGAATTACGGACATAAGATATCCGAAAATAAAATGTGTCAATATGCAAAACAGAGGAAGTTATGAAGGTACAGTAAGTGAATTAAGGGTAACCCATACTTTTTTCTAGAGATTTTATATTAATTGGAAGAGAAGTTGATTGTATGGCGCAGCAGAGGGCTGAAGCCTCATTGTGTCTGTTGGGAAGGCCTGGCCTCCCTTCGTGTTCTGATAGATTTCCAGGATGTTTAGGGCAATCTCCCCACATGCAAACGTGCAATAAAAACTGCCCCCCCATCCTGTGGGAAGTCACCAACCTGGGCTTCTAGCTGCGGGAAGAGGCGGGTGCTTAGGTCACCAGCCTCCAGTGCCTCAGACACATCTTTTGTCCAAAATGTCTGACATCCAGCTATGACAACCTGGCCCGGCCAATTCTTCACCCACTCCGTCCGCAGCATCTGAGAAGAGTATGAGAAATATATGATGAAAAAGTGACAACTTTGGGGTATCAGGGGAAGGTAACGCCAACGTACCTCTGGATAGGCTTTTATTGCTCGTTGAATGTGTTCCCGCACACTAGCCTTCATGACCTTCTCCACCTCCAGTAACCAATCCTCCACATTTCCGGTTGGATAGATGGGAGTTGACATCTTGACCTCCTCACCCTCCGCAGAGTACATGTGGGTGATCTGAAGATCCGGCTGGAAGAGAAGCTGGAAGGAGAAGAAAAGATATTGTGTATATAAAGGTACCAAATTATTGCCTTTTTCTTACCCTTGAGGCACCATTTTTCCCACTGCTACGAGGCACTTTTCTTCTGATTAGACAGGAACAGTGGGCTAAAATTCCTGCCACTGACACCAACGATGGGGCACTATTCTTCCCATTGATACCAACGATGGAGCACTATCCTTCCCATTGATACCAATGATGGGGCACTATCCTTCCCATTGATACCAATGATGGGGCACTATCCTTCCCATTGATACCAATGATGGGGCATTATCCTTCCCATTGATATTCACACTTGGTTTGTCAGATCCATCAGCACCACATCCAAAAGTGACCATATAAGTAGAAACAAAAAAGTGAAGGACTTTAAAGGTGCTTAGATACCCTCAGGATGAAAACAACTTTGACACACTGGATTTCATATAAAATCCAGTATGTTCTATATTTTGTTGTATGTAATAAAACTTTTTTATGAAATTCAGTGTGTAAAAGTTGTTTTCATCCTGAGGGTATCTAAGCACCTTTAAAGTCCTTCACTCTTTTGTTTCTACTTATATCCTTCCCATTTATACCAACAATGGGGCACTATCCTTCCCATTGATACCAACGATGGGGCACTATCCTTCCCATTGATATCAACGATGGGGCACTATCCTTCCCATTGATACCAACGATGGAGCACTATCCTTCCCATTGATACCAACGATGGGGCTCTATCCTTCCCATTTATACCAATGATGGAGCTCTATCCTTCCCATTTATACCAATGATGGAGCTCTATCCTTCCCATTATACCAATGATGGGGCACTAACCTTCCCATTATACCAATGATGGGGCACTATCCTTCCCATTGATGCCAACTATGGAGCACTATCCTTCCCATTGATACCAATGATGGAGCTCTATCCTTCCCATTGATACCAATGATGGAGCTCTATCCTTCCCATTGATACCAACAATGGGGCTTTATCCTTCCCATTGATACCAATGATGGGGCACTATCCTTCCCATTGATATCAAAGCAGGGGCACTATCCTTCCCATTGATACCAACGATGGGGCACTATCCTTCCCATTGATACCAAATGATGGGGCACTATCATTCCCATTGGTACCAACGATGGGGCACTATCATTCCCATTGCTACCAATGATGGGGCACTAGATGGGGCACTATCTTCCCATTGCTACCAATGATGGGGCACTATCCTTCAAATTGATACCAACGCTGGGGCACTATCCTTCCCATTAATATCAACGATGGGGCACTATCCTGCCCATTGATATCAAAGCTGGGGCACTATCCTGCCCATTGATACCAACGATGGAGCACTATCCTTCCCATTGATACCAATGATGGGGCAATAATCTTCCCATTGATACCAACAACGGGGCACTATCCTTCCCATTGATACCAACGATGAAGCACTATCCTTCTCATTGATACCAATGATGGGGCACTATCCTTCCCATTGATACCAATGATGGGGCAATATTCCTCCAACTAATACCGAAGATGGGGCACTATTCCTCCTCTTATTGACCACAGAAGCTATGCAATTGTTTTTATCCCACTGACATCCAAGCTTGAGATATTGTTTCCAGCCTTGTGGTAACCGTATGGTGAAGACGCTCTATTAATGGCCACAGGAGTAAAATTTATATTAATGGTCATGGGGAGAGGGAGGGTAACTCCATATTAATGGCCTACATCGTGTAAAGTGCCACACACTAAATATTATAGAAACATAATTACTTCTGGTAACAAATCACTACAACGGGGGAATGATGGTGATGTGCTAAGTACAGTAATCAATACCGACCAATGAGATTTCACCTTTCATCGTTTTAGAGAGGTCAGAAACATGAATGATGTTTTCTGAATGGTAGCTGCGGGTGCCTTCCGCAATCCATCACACCACCTACTGTATACCCTTGTATTGAGGCCAAAGTCTCACCCGCGCTATATTCTCAAAACACTTGCGTAAGTGTGGCTGCACAGCGGTCGGGTCCTTTGTCTGCGAGAGTATTTCCAGAAGTTCATCATCAGACAGGAAATAAAACCTGTAAAAGAAGAAGGTAACACTGTGAACTTCAGAAAGATCGGTATAAAATAGAAGTTTGCGGAACGTGCAGCTCGGTGGTGGGTACCTGGGGAAGGCGCCTCGCTTGGTTTCCAGATATTCGCTGAGCCCTTTCTGTACCAGTTCTAGCAGCTTGTTACATTCCCGCAGGCTCTCCAGGAGACGAGGGTCTGGGCACAAGGAGATCACCTGCAACCGAAATGGAGATTACTACTCAAAAACTGGGTCAAAACTTTGTAACAGATTCCAAACTGAGGACAGACGCCCATAATATCAGCAGAATGGCAGCAGATTAATTGTTGCTTGGGCCCCAGGTTTCTTTCAGTCAAGGGCCACTGCCGGTATAACAGAATCATACATAAGAGTCAGCATATATTTGCATCTATGTTTTACGTCTGAAATGGATCTTGAAGCTTTTCTGAAGGGTTAGGGGTTGGAGGTCAGAATAAGAAGGGTTAGGGTGTGGTGGATTAATTGTACATTGGGCCCTGGGTTGCTTTCAGTCAAGGGCCCCTGCCAGTTTAACAGAATCATACATAAAAGCCAACATACATTTGCATCTATGTTTTACTTCTAACATGGATCTTGAAGCATTTCTGAAGGGTTAGGGGTTGGAGGTTAGAGTTAGAAAGGTTAGGTGTGGTGGATTAATTGTACCTTGGGCCCCGGGCTGCTTTCAGTCAAGGGCCCCTGCCAGTTAAATGGAATCATGTGTAAGAGTCAGCATACACCCAAAACAGTGCTCTACTTCTGATATGGGTTCTTGAAACATTTTTGAAGGGTTATGGGTTAGAGTTAGAAAAAGGATTCAGGGATAGGGTTAGGTATAAGAAAAGAGTTAGGTTTAGGGTGTGGTGGATTAATTGTACCTTGGGCCCTGGGATGCTTACAGTCAAGGGCCCCTGCTAGTTGAAAGGAATAAAGTGTAATAGTCGCATAAAAACACACAAGTAAAAGTTACTCAAAGTGGATACTTACTTAAAGTACATTTAAACATTAAACACTCACAGATTATACAAAAAAAGGAAGGGGGTACAATAGCCAAATGGGTGGTCACCAGGGGCGGACTGACCATTTGGAAACTCGGGCACTGCCCAAGGGCCCGGGGTCAGTAGGGGGCCCCATGAGATGCCCCTGGTACCTTTTTCATAGGCTTTTTTGAGTTTGGGCAAGGACACAGGGGCCCCATGATCCCCTATTGCCCGGGGGCCCCATGAGTTGTCAGTCCGCCCCTGGTGGTCACTCTGGTTACAAAGTATCATCTGACCTGTTTGTTCTCCTCAGCGTTCCGCATGATCTTCCTCCAGGTCCTCTCCATGGTCTGGTAACGTTTGCTCTCCACCGGCAGTTGACGGTTGATGTCCTCCGAGCTGAATATGGGTTCCAAGTAGAGCCAGGAGCGCTGGCAGGTCAGCCACTCTTCCAGTACATCCTGGGGATAGAAAAGTTGAGGAATTTGGATCAAGATATTGAATCCTGCACATCTCTCTAGTCTGTGGCAACACCGGTAGAAGATCATGGACATCTGGGTCTGTGTTAGGTCTGACCATTCCATAAATAATGAAGCTCTTGTTTGAACTCTTCCATATGAGCTTCGTTAAAGCCATAAAGACACAACTTTTACAGAAACAGTTTTTGTTTTTCTGAAATCACTGAACTGTTACCATTTTGTTATGCTGTGACCTCAGCTGTAATTAGCATTTATTAGTGTTCTTCCTTCAGTACCTGCGTCAAGCGAAGCTTGCTCTCCCATGTGCTGATCCGTTCCTCAAAAGGCTTTTTGTACGGTGAGAAGGACATGCTCTGGGTCATCACAATATGGTCATCCAGGAGCTGGGAGGCCTCCTCTGGGCTTTTCAGTATGAAGGTTCCTGTCTCTTTATATGGCAAGACAGTGAACAATACCGAGGCCCACTCGCCCTCCATCTTATCCAGAGCCTGTGGGACAGGAACAAGAAACTGATAAATGGGTCATTTCAAAAAGTGCACCTGTCACCTATAGACAGCAGAGGCAGCCATGCCGTATTTGGTTTACTAGGAAACTCAGTTGGAATTACACATTACATTCCTAATGCCCAAGCTGTGACCCTTTGGTGCCTGTTGTATGGCCCTAGCAGCCTATAGTACGTGGCATGTCCCTGGAAAGATCTAAGTCACATTACATTCCTAATGCCCAAGCTGTGACCCTTTGGTGCCTGTTGTATGGCCCTAGCAGCCTATAGTACGTGGCATGTCCCTGGAAAGATCTAAGTCACATTACATTCCTAATGCCCAAGCTGTGACCCTTTGGTGCCTGTTGTATGGCCCTAGCAGCCTATAGTACGTGGCATGTCCCTGGAAAGATCTAAGTCACATTACATTCCTAATGCCCAAGCTGTGACCCTTTGGTGCCTGTTGTATGGCCCTAGCAGCCTATAGTACGTGGCATGTCCCTGGAAAGATCTAAGTCACATTACATTCCTAATGCCCAAGCTGTGACCCTTTGGTGCCTGTTGTATGGCCCTAGCAGCCTATAGTCAGTGGCATGTCCCTGGAAAGATCTAAGTCACATTACATTCCTAATGCCCAAGCTGTGACCCTTTGGTGCCTGTTGTATGGCCCTAGCAGCCTATAGTACGTGGCATGTCCCTGGAAAGATCTAAGTCACATTACATTCCTAATGCCCAAGCTGTGACCCTTTGGTGCCTGTTGTATGGCCCTAGCAGCCTATAGTCAGTGGCATGTCCCTGGAAAGATCTAAGTCACATTGAGGGGGATTTACTAAAGCTGGTGAATCTGGTGCACTTATCCATGGTAACCAATCAGCTTCTAGCCTCAGTTTGTTTAATTGAGCTTTAGAAATAAAACCTGTAAGCTGGCTGGTTTCCATGCAGAAGTGTACAAGATTCTGAGTGAACCAACTTTAGTAAATAAACCCCATTATGTCCCTAATGTCCAACCTGTGACCCTTAGATGCCTACTGTATGGCCCTCGGGCCCCAGCAACCAATCACATCAATGACATGTTCCTGGTCTCCAACGACACCTGTATGGCATCTAAAATAATAATAATAAACTTTATTTTATAGAGTGCCTTTAACCACTTCCAGTCCGGACACTTTCCCCCCCTTCCAGTCCGGACACTTTCCCCCCTTCCAGTCCGGACACTTTCCCCCCCTTCCAGTCCGGACACTTTCCCCCCCTTCCAGTCCGGACACTTTCCCCCCTTCCAGTCCGGACACTTTCCCCCCCTTCCAGTCCGGACACTTTCCCCCCCTTCCAGTCCGGACACTTTCCCCCCCTTCCAGTCCGGACACTTTCCCCCCCTTCCTGTTTAGGCCAATTTTCAGCTGTCAGCACTATCACACTTTGAATGACAATTGCGCGGTCATGCAACACTGTACCCATATGATTTTTTTTTAGCTTTTTTTGAGACAAATAAAGCTTTATTTTGGTGGTATTTATTCACCACTGGGAGTTTTTTTTTTTTGCTATGTAAATGAAAAAGTCCAAAATGTTGAAAAAAAGTGTTTTTCTTATAACATTTTGCAAATAATTAATATTTCATAATAAATCTTGGCCAAAATGTATTCCGTTATCTTTTTAGTAAAAACAAAATAACCCAAATTAGTTTATAACCAAAAATGATCATTTTTAAACTTTTTTTTTTACATTTTTAGTTTATTTTTTATATTATTATTTATGGGTTTTTTTTTACTTACTGTCACCCTACTTGTGGGGGGTGATGAAGATTTTTTTTTCTGCTGTAAAAGCAATCATTTCTCCTTCTCTCTGGCTGCATTCTTGCAGCCATTGAGAAATACTGTGTAAGCTGTGATTGGTCACAGCTTGTCACATGGTACAAGGCTGTTGTGAATGGCCCTGTACCATGTGATCTCTGTGATCATTCACAGATTTCACACGTAGTAAGCAATGATGTTAGAAGTAACATCTTGCTTACTACTCTGCATGTGATCACTGATTGGACAATGAGTGATCACATGATCAGGACCTCGCGCAGAGGTCCCATACGACGATTGATGTTCCACTGTGTCCGGAGAACAGAGCGGGCACCAGATCGTGGTGCTGCGTGCTCCCAGGGAGCGCGCACAAGCAGGGAGCGGGGAGGCCGTTTATAAACGCCCACCCGACCCTGCACTGCCACCGTCTGGCTGTTTATATACATCGGCCAGACGGGAGGTGGTTAAAGGTAGCTTCTCAGAGCGCATTGCAAAGAAAACACAGAATAAAACAAAGGATAAAAAGATAATTACATGAAAGCTGATCTAAAGAAAAACGTTTTTAGATTTGGTTTGAATGAGTTTAGAGAAGATAACTCTATGATTGCCTTTGGAACTGAATTCCGGAGCTTTGGGGCATAGCAGGAGAAGGCTCTGTCTCCCATCGAGTGTAGGGGAGTAGGGGGAACACACAGAAGACCAGAATTTGAGGTTATGGGGGTGGGGGGGTTAAGTTGAGAAAAGTTCAGAGAGATAATGATGTACCAACCCATGAAGAGTCTGAGGAGAGCAAGAGGATCTTAAAGTTTATGCGAAACCTGAAGGGTAACCAGTGCAAGGACTCTAGGATTGGGGTAATACGGTCACTGGTACCACATCTGATGTCTTTGACCATCTATTCTAGCATGTCCACAGTTCTCTGCAATATCACATAACCTAAATATTATGTGTGGCCCTTTTGAGGACCCACATTCAATTTGTATAAATACAGGCCCAGCTCCTCACTGGGGGAGAACGTCAACATACTGATGTCACCAGGAACTGGTTGTGAGTGACTATGCTGCACTGTATATCTTCATCTCACAGGATAACTGCCTCGGGTGTGCT
The DNA here is from genome assembly GCF_062004578.1 of Staurois parvus. Lineage (NCBI taxonomy): Eukaryota > Metazoa > Chordata > Amphibia > Anura > Ranidae > Staurois > Staurois parvus. The sequence goes on along the minus strand of NW_028320485.1, from coordinate 40,321 downwards.
CAGGCTTACAGGTGTTCTTAAAGAAGCTGGTGGGCAAGGTACTTCACCTGTTCGATGGAGAATTCTTTTCCGGCAACTTCTGCCACCTTAGCGATGGCCTCGATATGGTCTTGAAGCTTCATCTCCAGGCAGCGGGTGAAGGTCAGGTTGGCTTTGGGTTTGACGTTAATCTGTACCTGCTCTGACAGCATCTCCCAGTGGCGGTTCCTCATGCCGGGGTTGCGCAACCCTTGGATTAACGGGATGTATGGCCTAAACTCTTCGATGCGGCCTTTGATGTCCTGTGCCACTTCCTGGCAGGCTGGGGGTAAAGACACGACAGGCAGATGAATCGTTAAGATTAAAATGTAGAAAACTCCTCATATCTAGGGACGAGTTGGGTGATATCAGCTATCAATCTTAGGATTAAAGAGACCTTGTTGGTCTCCAGAAAAAAAAAATCCTACTTTAAGTTCCCTGTAAGAGAAGAGTCATTGTAGTCTTCTATTGGGCGGCCTGTGTCTCCTACCTTCCCTTTCATTCAATACATTCGAAATTGTTGGATGCGTGTGTCCCCCATGCAATGTGGACCCATCCTCCAACATCTACATCTTTGCTGTGTCCTGTAGTGTAATAAGGGGTTAGCCTTAATATCTAAAAGTTCCTATGTGTAACCTTTATGCTGATATAGTACAACAATTCAGTCAACTCAAAAGTATAATAAAAGAATTTACTTAGTTTGGTTTAAAGACGTATTACAGATGCTAAAAATAGATAAATACAGCATCGTTCCGATCCAGGGGAGGGTTGCAACTTCTTCATTTGAAGTTTCTGGAGGCGACAGTCCTTGACCCATACTTCAATATGAATCCAACCCCAATGGCTCTTTATCTTTCAAGTGCAGGGGCAGACTGACCATTCGGGAACTCGGGCACTGCCCGAGGGCCCAGGGTTGGTAGGGGGCCCCATGAGATGCCCCCGGTACCTTTCATAGGCTTTTTTGGGTGTGGGCGAGGACACAGGGGCCCCATGATCCCCTTTTGCCCAAGGGCCCCGTGAGTTGTTAGCCCGCCCCTGTTCAAGTGTATATATAGCAGTTCAAAAAACTAATCAGAACTAGTTTGAGCCACACAACTGAATGAAAAGGTCAAAGGTTCCCAACTTCGCACAGGATAATGAGACCATATGTTTCAGTATACATGAGGTCATATGTCTCAGTATACATGTGAGGTCATATGTTTCAGTATACATGAGGTCATATGTCTCAGTATACATGAGGTCATATGTTTCAGTATACATGAGGTCATATGTTTCAGTATACATGAGGTCATATGTTTCAGTATACATGAGGTCATATGTTTCAGTATACACGAGGTCATATGTCTCAGTATACACGAGGCCATATGTTTCAGTATACACGAGGCCATATGTTTCAGTATACATGAGGTCATATGTTTCAGTATACATGAGGTCATATGTTTCAGTATACATGAGGTCATATGTTTCAGTATACATGAGGTCATATGTCTCAGTATACATGAGGTCATATGTTTCAGTATACATGAGGTCATATGTTTCAGTATACATGAGGTCATATGTTTCAGTATACACGAGGTCATATGTCTCAGTATACATGAGGTCATATGTTTCAGTATACATGAGGTCATATGTTTCAGTATACACGAGGTCATATGTCTCAGTATACATGAGGTCATATGTTTCAGTATACATGAGGTCATATGTCTCAGTATACACGAGGCCATATGTTTCAGTATACACGAGGCCATATGTTTCAGTATACACGAGGCCATATGTTTCAGTATACATGAGGTCATATGTTTCAGTATACATGAGGTCATATGTCTCAGTATACACGAGGCCATATGTTTCAGTATACACGAGGCCATATGTTTCAGTATACACGAGGTCATATGTTTCAGTATACATGAGGTCATATGTCTCAGTATACATGAGGTCATATGTCTCAGTATACATGAGGCCATATGTTTCAGTATACATGAGGTCATATGTTTCAGTATACATGAGGTCATATGTCTCAGTATACATGAGGTCATATGTCTCAGTATACATGAGGTCATATGTTTCAGTATACATGAGGTCATATGTTTCAGTATACATGAGGTCATATGTCTCAGTATACATGAGGTCATATGTTTCAGTATACATGAGGTCATATGTTTCAGTATACATGAGGTCATTTGTTTCAGTATACATGAGGTCATATGTTTCAGTATACATGAGGTCATATGTTTCAGTATACACGAGGTCATATGTTTCAGTATACATGAGGTCATATGTTTCAGTATACATGAGGTCATATGTTTCAGTATACACGAGGCCATATGTTTCAGTATATATGAGGTCATATGTTTCAGTATACATGAGGTCATATGTTTCAGTATACATGAGGTCATATGTTTCAGTATACACGAGGTCATATGTCTCAGTATACATGAGGTCATATGTTTCAGTATACACTACATATCATATATATGGACAGCACAGTGGCTAAATGGTTAGCACTTCCATCTGGCAGTACTAGGGTTGTTGGTTCGAATCCCAACCATGGCACCACCTGCCTGGAGTTTGCAGGTTCTCCCTGTGACTGCATGGGTTTCCTCCAGGTACTCCGGTTTCCTCCCACACTCCAAAGACATGCTGGTAGGTTAATTGATTCCTGTCTAAATTGGCCCTAGTACATGAATGTAAGTTAGGGACCTTAGATTGTACGCCCCTTGAGGGTTAGGGACTGATGTGAATGTACAATATATATGTGAAGTGCTGCGTAAATTGACAGCGCTATATAAGTACCTAAATTAAATAAATATATATATATATTCCAAAGACATGCTGGGAGGTGAATTGGCTCCTGTCTAAATTGGCCCTAGTATGTCTATGTATGAATGTGAGTTAGGGACCTTAGATTGTACGCTCCTCGGGGGCGGGGACTGGTGTGAATGTACAATATATATGTAAAGCGCGGCGTAAATTGATGGAACTATATAAGTACCTGAAATAATAATTATATATATATTTATTATACAGTATATATATATGATTACTTATACACTAACATAATTGATAGCACAAAACTGCTACTACGTTTCCTGTGAATCAATGACTATTCACACTGCGTGTAGTATGGTAGGGGTCAATGGAGTGAGCCATAGGCACAGGACGAAGGCCCCCCCGACACGGCCAAATAAAAAAATATCTTTTGAACTGCAGTGCCGGAATGAAAGGAAAGTAGAAGACATAGGCAGCTGGAAAGGCGAGTATAATGGCTCTTTTCATGCATTGATCCTCAAGTAGAATAATCTGAGAGACTGACCAGGTCATTCGAAGGTTCTCTTTCAGGGTCAGGGTCAAGGCTAGAGTTAGAATGACTATTCGGGTTAATATTTTTTGGCACAAGAACAGGTCCAGGATAGTTAAAAGGAACTTCCTTAACTCTCAGGAGCAACTGCAAGCCAACTGCACCCTTACAAACCACGAAACACCACCAAAGTTTAACTGAAATTTCAGTGATGATGACCCCCCCTCCCCCCCAATTTTGTTCATCCTCAGTCACATCCACGTATCTTTTCACAAGACGAAAGCTGTGGATTGGCAGCCATTATTCTCACATGCCGTGGCCTTACCTGGAATATCACGGAAGTATTTGACACATTTGTGCATGTTTTTATAAGACTCCATCACGTTCTTCTCCAGTTGCTCGGCGTCGATGGCGGTGAGAGGGTCGTTCATCCAGCTTTCGTGCCAACGTATCCAGTCCGACACGGTGGTCCAGAGGTCTCGGAAGGGCTGGAAGTCTTTCACCAGTTTCAGAAGTTTGTCATACTGATAAGTAAACAGTTAGGATTGGTGAAAGAGGACATTAGGTAACAATAGCCATGAAAGGGGGTTATACAGTGAAGGAAATAAGCATTTGATCCCCTGATGATTGTGAATGTTTGCAAAACGTTGTTTTGTGTTTCTTCCATTTGTGAATGATTGCACCAACTGTTGTCACCTTCTCACCAAGCTGCTTGGCCATAGTTTGGTAGCCCAGTCCAGCCTTGTGTAGGTCTACCATCTTGTCCCTGACATCCTTGGACAGCTCTTTGGTCTTTGCCATGGTGGAGAGTTTGGAATCTGATGGTTTGATGGCTCCTGTGGACAGGTGTCTTTTATACAGGTAACACAATGAGATTAGCAGCACTCCCTTTAAGAGACTGCTTCTAATCTCAGCTTGTTACCTATATCAATTGTAACAAACAACAGTGCAGCGCTTCAAGAATTGATAAATGGATGAAGAAAAAATGTACATATGTAGAGTCTATGCAATATCCGCGGTATTGTCTGATGAATATACTTCCAAAGTATGTACTGCCTCGAAATAACAGCAATGCACACTCACCAGAAACGCATGGAATATGCGCATATAGGAGTAATCATCCCGGGTGTCCGATCCGACGAAGATCGAGTGGTGGGCGTCCTATTCACGGTGGGTCAGCAGAAACAACACGACAGATCCAGAGGTCCCCTACCGCCGGGCCTCCTCGTGGCTCCGGCGGTAGGAAATGACGTCACGCTCTGCACAGCTCCTCCTTAGGCCTTTCGTGCTATAGGCACATCATCAGAGGGGAGGCCCGGCGGCCATCTTTAATGGGGTCAGTAATGCTGTTTTTTACTTTTACACATATGCTGTGATGTGCATACTACCCTATTACTATGTCTGACTAATAAAATCACCTTAAGAACATACTACACTATCTCTGGCACCTGTTTTTTGGGGCTCCTTCTTGGAGCTGCTACTCCCACAGAAAGGGTACCCCTATCAGCCAGAAGAGGGATCTACACTATCAGTGTGACCAACCTTAAGGGGACCTCTGGATCTGTCGTGTTGTTTCTGATGACCCACCGTGAATAGGACGCCCACCACTCGATCTTCGTCGGATCGGACACCCGGGATGATTACTCCTATATGCGCATATTCCATGCGTTTCCGGTGAGTGCGCATTGCTGTTATTTCGAGGCAGTACATACTTTGGAAGTATATTCATCAGACAATACCGCGGATATTGCATAGACTCTACATATGTACATTTTTTCTTCATCAATTTATCAATTCTTGAAGCGCTGCACTGTTGTTTGTTACAATTGATATACGTATATTTTATAGGTATTGTGGTTACCTGAAGTGTTCTAGCTGCTGTATACATTTGAGAGCGCTCACTACATATTACTTTTTATCAGCTTGTTACCTGTATGAGAGACACCTGGGAGCCAAAAATCCTGCTGAATGATAGGGGATCAAATCCTTCTTTCCCTCATGAACATGCAGATCAGTCATCATTTGTTAGACGCATTTCTGCTGAATTTGTTGTTGTATTCTGTCTCTCAGTGTTACACCGAACATTCCATTGTTAGACCGATCATTTCTGTGTGAGGGGCGAACATTCCATTGTTAGACCGATCATTTCTGTGTGAGGGGCGGACATTCCATTGTTAGACCGATCATTTCTGTGTGAGGGGCGAACATTCCATTGTTAGACCGATCATTTCTGTGTGAGGGGCGAACATTCCATTGTTAGACCGATCATTTCTGGGTGAGGGGCGAACATTCAGCATCAGCCGGGGAGCAAATACACATTTCCTTCACTGTATCAAAGCATTTTAACACATTACACAGAGAAATACCAAAACCTTTTAGAAAATTAAAAGAACTGAATCTATTTTTAGATCTTTAGGCTAAAAACGGCAGCACATATCAAAAATTGACTTGCGAAACTTCAAGTTAAACTACAGCCAAACAGATAATTAAAGGTTGGAACACACATGTAGCCAACATGAGTTGGATCTCAAAGCATCAGCACTGGCCATTCCTACATCGCAGCTTTCTACCGCCCACCCAGGGACTATGGGCAAAAGAGGATCAAGGACCAAAAGAATGAGTTGGGAAGACAATCTGAAGTAGACGTGTGCAATTCGTTTTGTTACAAATCAAAATTGAGCCGAAATTTTCGTTATTTGGAGATTTGCATGTATTTGAATTTCCGAATCACAGCAGTAACAAATTTTGACGAATCCAAAATAAAAGTATAACGAAACGAATTATCCGAATTCGAAAACTAATATGAACTCAAAAATACATTTGAATTGGAAACATATTGCAATCAATACAGTTAGGAATAAAAGTGAAATAAGATGACAATTTCTACTTAGGCTGTTTTATAGAATAGAATAGAATATAATATGCCAGAATAAAGTAGAATAAAATAGAAGATAAAAGAATAGAATAAAATGTAAAGGAATAGAATAGAATAAAAAAATAAAATAGAAAAAGCAGCATGGAAAAGAGCAGAATAGAACAGAATAGAAGAGAAAGGAATAAAATAGAAAAGATTAGAATAGATAAGAATAGAATAGAAAATACAAGAATAGAATAGAAAAAAAAGGAATACGATAGAATAGAAAAGAATAGTTAAAGCGGGAGTTCCACCTGAAAAAAAAAAAAAAAAGTCAGCACCTACAAAAACTTTTGCTGCTGACTTTTAAAATACCGACACTTACCTGTCCCTCGGTCCGGCGGTGTCCTCACCACGGCTGGTTTCACCGGCCGTCTTCTCTCCCTGGCATCTTCAGTGTGGGCACCCAGCTGTGACAGCTTGCGGCTTCACAGCCGAGTGCCCACTGCGCATGCGTGAGAAGCGCTGCACTTTGTGAATGGCCCCCGTAGTCTTCTGGGACCTGTCATGTGTCCCAGAAAAGTATGGGGAGGGAGGGGGGAGGACGACTTCCGCTTCTGATCGCCTAGACGAAGCTGGAGCGGGTACCTGTCAAATTCGGGCACCCGCTTCCCAAAGGTGCCAATCCTTAATGGGGAGCAGGGGACAAAGGCTTAAAGCAGAACTTCCCCTTCCCACTGACACTAATTGCAATTTAAAAAGCCACAGATGGGGGACATTAACCTCTAATTGGCATTTTAACCCGCGTGTGTCACCTTGTGTGTCTGTACCAAGGCCAAACATTCCAGGGGGCGGAGACTTCTGATACAGGGGCGGAGACTTCTGATCCGGGCCATTTGAGTGATTTCTGTTATCATTATGATTTAAAAAAGAGCCAAACAACTATTTGATAATAAATGGCTTCATATGATCATCATCCTTCAATAAAAGAGCATTTTTGGCATGATCCGTCATATTTTCAATATCAATGCCAAAACTTCACAATTTCTTGCAGGGGAGGGAAACTTTTGGGCACAACTGTATCTGGGACTGCTATAAGCGGCCATTTGTACGATATGGGACATGCTCACATTGGTCACTGGCAGGCCAAACAGTCTCTCTCGGTTGTTGTACATTTGCGCCAACTGCTGCGACTCCTTCAGCTGCTTGTGGACCCGTCGAACTTCATTGGCGATCTCATGAGCGCGACTTATATCAGTGTGAGTGGAGAATCCGGCCACTACCATCTGGGAATAATGAGAGTTTGCACAGTCAGGGGGAGGGGACATACGGACATATGGATTATATCACCTACAGATTGGCAGCAGCTCTGTAACCGACCTGCAGGGAGTCCAGACGCTCCAAGAAATTGTTCTGGTCCATGACCTGGATTTTCCGGAAGCGTTCCTCATCCTCTAAGTGTTGCTCTCGGACAGTTTCTATGGTGGTTATAATCTTTTGTGGCCAAGCAATGACGGCCCACCTAGCAATGGAAGATGGCAAAAGAATCAGGGAGCTTCCAGTGTGTCAGAAATGACCAATAAATGCATTAAATGGCCAGAGAGATGTAAACACCAGACCATTGCTCCTATATGAGCTTGTTGGACATCCTGTGCCAAAACCATGGCCATTCATATTGAGTTGCCCTTTGTTGCTATAACATCCTCCACTCTTCTGGAAGGATTTCTACAAGATTTTGGAGACTGCCTGTGGTAATTTGTGCCCATTTGTCAGGTCAGGTACTGATGTTGGATGAGAAGACCTGGCCACCAAAAAAAAAAAAAAAAAAAAGAAGACTTGGCTCGCACATCAGGCCTCCTGTTGGGCACCAAAAAATTAGACCTTGCTCACACATCAGGCCTCACGTTGGGCACCAAAGAGCTGGCTCACACATCAGGCCTCACATTGGGCACCAAAAAAAAAGGCCTGGTTCACACATCAGGCCTCACGTTGGACATCAAGATACAAAAAAAACCTGGCTCACACATCAGGCCACACGTTGGGCACCAAAAAAAAAAAGAAAAAAAGACCTAGCTCACACATCAGGTCTCATGTTGGGCACCCAAAAAAAAGACAAAAAACCTGGTTCATACATCAGACCGCACGTTGGGCACCCCAAAAAAAAACTGGCTCACAGTTGACATTCCAGTTCATCCCAAAGGTGTTCAGTAGGGCTGAGGTCAGGGCTTTGTGAAGGACACTCGAGTTCCTCCACACCAAAACATGTCTTTATGGAGGTGGCTTTGTATACAGGGGCACAGTCATGCAGAAACAGAAAAGGGTCTCCACCAAACTGTTACCACAAGGTTGGAAAAGCACTATTGTCTACAATGTCTTTGTATCCTGTAGTAATAACGAGACCCTTCACTGGAAGCACCTGAACAAAGTCATTTGTTGGGAGTGTCAGCCACGTTTGGCCATATAGATAGGTATGTTATGGTAAAACGCCTACAACCATTGGGCCATATTGTGTATCTCTACACCAGACATGGCTGAGCCACTGCCACTGTGGAGCCACACGTCCCTTTTACTGTTTGCTAGGACTTGTAGTTCCATAGTGGTCAGAGCTGATGATGCTTCTCATCTATAAACTCACTTTGTGTTGAAATCTTCCTGGGACAGGCTAAACAGGAATTCATCGATGACCTCGTAATCAGCCATGATTTTTGCAATTTGCTCCTGTTGAGAATAGAAGAGATTCCCCATTAACGACCTCACTTTATGTCAGAACATTCCCATTTCTTGTGGCATCAAATTCCATCTAAGAATGCAAATTCAGGCCTAGATGCCAGAAAGGGAAACAATGGCAAAAGCTGAGGGAAGATTTAAAGGCCCGGAAGTTTGGTCCTGTAAGCTCCAAGGAGCCCCATTCATCAGGGTTGTGAGATCTGAAATGCAGACATCATGGAAAGGAAACTTTCTAATTCCGAGATAATGTCTGCTTCCATTGCCTAGTTTGGCATTTTTCTCTACTCCACCCTAGTCATCCAGATTTCAACCCTTCCAAGCCCTGAAGAAAAATATTGGAAACATGTATTGAAATATAGGGAGGCTACAATTGCTGTCCCCTTGCTGTAGGCATCACTTGCCAGGATGAGTGTTGTCACCCGTCACATGCAACCCTGTTAGAGAAGTGTAGGATTTCTTTGCTCAACAGATCTCTCATGCACACTCCAGGTTGGTGCTCCAAGCATTCTGCAATCCAAGACTGCTGCTATCAGTGATACCAGTGTTAGCAAGCAAGAGGGGACCTCAGGGGAGGGCACTGATCAAGTGCAAGATGTGCAGGGGAGGGGCTTAAGTTTTACCTCCAGAGTTTTTATTTGCTCCGGAACCCCTTTCATCCATTCTCTGAGCTCCGTCAGCTCCTCCACGCTGTTTGGTTTTTCGTATAAGTTTCGGCTGATGGCTCGGAATTGGTCTGAGATCTGCGGAGGTCCAATCAATGAGAGTAAATCAGAGAATGCAGGATTCTACTACAAGGACCCATAAACCGACCATGTTTGACTTACCCCGTCCACCTCTTTGCGAACGCTCTTAGCGAGTAGCTCCAGCAGAGAACTGGAAATGGCTTTGCGTTTACGAGACAAGTTTTGTTTGACACCTTCGATGTTGATCTGGAAGGGGCCGACTATGATGGAGTTGGGAAGGGCATTGTCCAGGCGCTCCTTCTCCAGAAGATGTTCCTCAACCGCCAGCTTTACCTCTGACGCTGAGGGGTTCTTCTCCTGGAACATCCTGCAGGAAATACCAGGATCTGAATTTAAACATTCATTGACATTGCATGACATTCCACCCCAGCCTGACTGCCCCTACCCCACCCCTTTCATTCATTGGATTTCAGTTCTCGGTATTACCCAGGGCCATCCGCCCACCCTTCCAGACTGGCATCCACACATCAGGGGATTTTGATATTTGCGTAGCTCCTCCCAAAAACCAGCCCACACCTTGCATCAGGACTGAGGGCTCTTGAGAAGAGTACTGAGGCAGAGTTCTAGGGTGTTTTTTTGAGGTAGCTATGTACAGCATCCTGCTGGCCCCTCCCACCAGCCATGGTTTGCTTGCATTGCATAGAGAAGCACAACAGCATTAGTCAGCCAGGTCTGAAATCAGCCAGATTTAGTGACACCATCTAATGTCTGGGGATATTTTTTTTTCTAGGAATCGGTGGTCCAGCAGCTCCCGGGATATGTACTCACTTCATGAATGTGTCGATGTCGGTGTTGTTGAGCACCAGGAATTTCTCGTATTGCTTTGCGTACGCCTTCAATGGTATCAGGGCTTTACAAATGGCATTGCGGATGTTGCTGCGCAATTCTTCCACCGGAGGCTCGTGAAGGCCCACAGATTCCAGCAGTGGGGTGCCGCTAATAAAGAGGTCCTCCAGGACAAACTGAACAAGTACATACATAACGGAGATTAAAGCTCCCCTCTCATGGATATACACTGAAGGGATCTTATTGAAGATACAGATATAAAAGTCGTATTCTCACCTTCTCCAGTTGAGGCACGCTATGAGTCGCCAGAATCCCTTTATCAAACAATGTCATCAGGGTAACCTCAAAATTCTCCAGAGGGGTGCTGAAATGGACTCCAGAGGCATCTAGGACCAGATCCAGAAGGAAAATCGGGTTTTTGCGTGGCCTGAGAATGGGAAATCAGGATGAGCTCATTAGTAATCCATGACATGAATTCTATGTGCCCCAGGTGCATGGGGGGCCCAAGATCAGGACTAGGACACGAAGGAGGGGGGGGGGGGGGTATCGGGAGCTGTGCTGGGGAGTTCACTGGTGATTTGGCCTCTGATGACACTCTTCTGTGACAGAAGTGATTCAAGAATGAGCAGCGACCAGCTTCTGCAAGACAGAGGATTCAGCTTTCTCCTCCCTCCTGCAGGGGGGCAGAAGAGAGCTGCACTGAGACTGAGAATTCAGCTCAGACTCAGCACAGGTGAGAAAGGAGGAGCTGACGTCATTGCAGGTGGGGGGGGGGCACAATTCTGATGTATGAGAACACTGTGATGGGGTACACCTGATGTATGGGGACACCTGCTGTATGGGGACACTGTGATGGAGGACAACTGATGTATGGGGACACTGTGATGGGGGATACTTGCTGTTTGGGGACATCTGATGTATGGGGGCAATGTGATGGGGTCATCTGATGTATGGGGACACTGTGATGAGGGATACTTGCTGTATGGGGACATCTGATGTATGGGGATGATGTGATGGGGTACACCTCATGTATGGGGACATTGTGGTGGGGTGATCTGATATATGGGGACACTGTGATGGGGGACACCTGATGTATGGGGTCACTGTGATGGGGAGATCGGATGTATGGGGACACTATGATGGGGGACACCTGACATATATGTGGACACCTTATGTATGGGGGACATATAATGTATGGGGAAACCTGCTGTATGGGGACACTGTGAAGGTGGACACCTGATGTATGGGGTCACTGTGATGGGGAGATCGGATGTATGGGGTCACTAGATATATGGGGACACCTGATGTATGGGAACACTGTGATGGGGACATCTGATTTATGGGGACATTGTGATGGGGGGCACCTAATGTGTGGGGAGACCTGATGTAAAGGGATATCTAATGTATGGGAACACTGTGATAGAGGATGCATGAAGTACAGAGACACTGTGATAGAGGATACCTGATGTATGGGGTTACTGTGATGGGGGACACCTGAAGTATGGGGATACTGTGATGGGGGACACCTGATGTACAGTATATAGGCATTATGATGGGGTACCCTAATGCAGCCTGGTAGGGGCCCCAATGCATTACTTTGCTCAGAGGCCCATGATGCTTTTAAGATGGCACTGCTATAGACACATAGATATCTCACTTGTAGGGACTGTTGACCAGGTCTCCCCCCCAGTCCATGCCCTCGGTGCAGGTCAGAATACTGTAGCAGGCGTCCAGGATGAACTGGGTGAAGCTGACAAGGGAGTCCTGTACTAGGAAGCGAAGGGAGTCCTGCAGGTTGAACTTGATGAGCTCCATCAGTTGTCTCAGTTTGGACATGCAGTAGACTTCCCAATTGCATTCGGTAAGGTCATACCAGCCTTTCCCCACCTCCCGCAGGCTACTGCGCACCGCGTTCTTCAGTGTACTGACCCAGCTGTCCTTCAGGAACAACTGGACCTGTAAGAAGGAGACAGAGAAGAGGATTTGTTTGGAGGACTCTGGAGAACTCTTGGAACCCTTGAGGCTGTGGAGAACTTGTGTCCTACCACCTAGGAAGGTTATTTCGCCAGGTCATGGTATACAGTATGTAATAGTAGTCAGTCACATCCAAGTGGGCTTGTTTTGTAACGTTGAAGACGTTTTGTAGCTTCCAACAAGTGTCAGGAACATATCCCAATATTTATATCTACACAGGTGGCTTAGAGAAGCAACCGAACATTTTCAACATCACAGAACAAGTCCAGTTGAATGTATTACTATCTGGTGTCCTACTTGTTTTCCTTGGAAATTGGTGAGATCCTTCTGGCAGACTTTCCCGACTGGGTGTTTTGGGTGTTCCAGCTCACCTTAGGGTCTTCCTGCTGGAGAACACTCTTGTACACGTCTCCAGAACCTACCAAAAGGTGTTAGGTTTAAATGGGTTGACCCATACATTTCTTATATCCAGCAAAGCGCATGATCACATACACTCACGGGCCACTTTATTAGGTCCACATTGCTAGAGCCAAGAAAATCTCCCCCACACCATTCCACCACCACCACCAGCTTGAACTGTAGATACAAGGCAGGATGGATCCAACACACCATGACACCACCACCACCAGCCTGAACCATTGATACAAGGCAGGATGGATCCACCACACCATGACACCACCACCAGTCTGAACCGTAGATACAAGGCAGGATGGATCCACCACACCATGATACCACCACCAGCCTGAACTGTAGATACAAGGCAGGATGGATCCACCACACCATGACACCACCACCACCAGCCTGAACCATTGGTACAAGGCAGGATGGATTCACCACACCATGACACCACCACCAGCCTGAACTGTAGATACAAGGCAGGATGGATCCACCACACCATGACACCACCACCACCAGCCTGAACCATTGGTACAAGGCAGGATGGATTCACCACCACCAGCCTGAACCGTAGATACAAGGCAGGATGGATCCACCACACCATGACACCACCACCAGTCTGAACCGTAGATACAAGGCAGGATGGATCCACCACACCATGGCACCACCACTACCAGCCTGAACTGTAGATACAAGGTAGGATGGATCCATGTTTTCATGTTGTTTACACCAAATTCTCACCCTACCATCTGAATGTCACAGCAACCAGTCTGCCCATTCTCCTCTGACCTCTGCCATCAACAAGGCATTTTCATCCACATAACCGCCACTCACTGGATATTTTCTCTTTTTCAGGCCATTCTCTGTAATCTCTAGAGATGGTTGTGCGTGAAAATCCCAGTAGATCAGCAGTTTTTTAAATACTCAGACCAGCCCGTCTGGAAACCAACAACCATGTCACGTTCAAAGTCACTTAAATTCCTTTTCTTCTCCATTCTGATGCTCGGTTTGAACTTCAGCAAGTTACCTCCACCACGTCTAGATGTCTAAATGCATTTAGCTGCTGCCATGTGATTGGCTGGTGAGTGTGTATGTTACATACATATGTTCATTTTGTTTTTGGAGGAGCTGGGAAGAGGTTAGAACATCTCCAAGGTGTTTATTGCTGTCTGTGAGCCCATCAGAGAGAAACACCGTGAGCAGGAATCTCCTTAGTGGAATCAGAACGTAACACAAGCCCCATAGATGTTCCAACCCTTCTACACCCTGTCTTATGCTTCATCCCGCCACCGCTCCCCTATCTGAACTATAGAGGTGGAAATGTGACCAGGAGCCATTCCTCTCGGGCCCCGTTCACACTCACACCCCGGTCACATCAAACCCAACTTTGAAATCGTGCAACTTACAGTGAAGTTGGGTGACATGCTGATTTCAGGTGCGATTTGAAAGACATCTGACACAGAGGTCTATGCATATCGCACCAAAAGCAATGTGTGTTCTGCTTTAGGAATCGGTGCGGCTTCAAGTAGGAACCTCACTGATATGACCGCTCTAATTGCAGACAATAGGGTGTGACTTGGCATGTGATTTACAAGTTGCATGGCATGTATCATTGGTGTCAGTGGGAGGAATAGTGCCCCATCATTGGTGTCAGTGGGAGGAATAGTGCCCCATCATTGGTGTCAATGGGAGGAATAGTGCCCCATCATTGGTGTCAGTGAGAGGAATAGTGCCTCATCATTGGTGTCAGTGAGAGGAATAGTGCCCCATCATTGGTGTCAGTAAGAGGAATAGTGCCCCATCATTGGTGTCAGTGGGAGGAATAGTGCCCCATCATTGGTGTCAGTGGGAGGAATAGTGCCCCATCATTGGTGTCAGTGGGAGGAATAGTGCCCCATCATTGGTATTAGTGGGAGGAATAGTGCCCCATCATTGGTGTCAGTGGGAGGAATAGTGCCCCATCATTGGTGTCAGTGGGAGGAATAGTGCCCCATCATTGGTGTCAGTGGGATGAATAGTGCCCCATCATTGGTGTCAGTGGGAGGAATAGTGTCCCATCATTGGTGTCAGTGGGATGAATAGTGCCCCATCATTGGTATCAGTGGGAGGAATAGTGCCCCATCATTGGTGTCAGTGGGAGGAATAGTGCCCCATCATTGGTGTCAGTGGGAGGAATAGTGCCCCATCATTCGTATCAGTGGGGGGAATAGTGCACCATCATTGGTGTCAGTGGGAGGAATAGTGCCCCATCATTGATGTCAGTGAGAGGAATAGTGCCTCATCATTGGTGTCAGTGGGAAGAATAGTGCCTCATCATTGGTGTCAGTGGGAAGAATAGTGCCCCATCATTGATGTCAGTGAGAGGAATAGTGCCCTTCATTGGTGTCAGTGGGAGGAATAGTGCCCCATCATTGGTGTCAGTGGGAGAAATAGTGCCCCATCATTGGTGTCAGTGAGAGGAATAGTGCCCAGGCATTGGTGTCAGAGGGAGTAAGTGCCCATCATTGGTGTCAGAGGGTGTAAGTCCCCATCATTGGTGTCAGAGGGAGTAAGTCCCCGTCATTGGTGTCAGAGGGAGTAAGTCCCCGTCATTGGTGTCAGAGGGAGTAAGTCCCCATCATTGGTGTCACAGGGAGTAGGTGTCCCATCATTGGTGTCACAGGGAGTAAGCCCCCGTCATTTGTGTCAGAGGGAGTAAGTCCCCGTTATTTGTGTCAGAGGGAGTAAGTCCCCGTTATTTGTGTCAGAGGGAGTAAGTCCCCGTCATTGGTGTCACAGGCAGTAAGTGCCCCGTCATTGGTGTCACATGGAGTAAGTGCCCTGTCATTGGTGTCAGAGGGAGTAAGTCCCCATCATTGGTGTCAGAGGGAGTAAGTCCCCATTATTGGTGTCACAGGGAGTAAGTCCCCATCATTGGTGTCAGAGGGAGTAAGTCCCTATCATTGGTGTCAGAGGGAGTAAGTCCTCATCATTGGTGTCACAGGGAGTAGGTGCCCATCATTGGTGTCACAGGGAGTAAGTCCCCGTCATTGGTGTCACAGGGAGTAAGTCCCCATTATTGGTGTCAGAGGGAGTAAGTCCCCATCATTGGTGTCACAGGGAGTAGGTGCCCGTCATTGGTGTCACAGGGAGTAAGTCCCCGTCATTGGTGTCACAGGGAGTAAGTCCCCATTATTGGTGTCAGAGGGAGTAAGTCCCCATCATTGGTGTCACAGGGAGTAGGTGTCCGTCATTGGTGTCACAGGGAGTAAGTCCCCGTCATTGGTGTCACAGGGAGTAAGTCCCCATTATTGGTGTCAGAGGGAGTAGGTGCCCCAAGGGCTGCAGTTTTGAAAACCTCTGTTTTAGAATATAATATGTAATACATGAAATGATTACAAAGGATACAATGTAACGTTCTGCCTCGGGCGGCTGCCTAGTTTGCCTACAATGGACGTACCTGGGAGAAGGTCTGTGACTGCGTTTGCTCGAACTCCTCCAGCCGCACACACTTGGTCAGATTGGAATGGAAGAGGGACATGGTGGAGACTCGGTTACATTCGGCCCGGACTTTGCAGAGCGAAGTGATGACCTCGGACCTGGTCAGGATGGTGGTGAAGATGAAAGCTTTCCGGTTCTTGGCGTAAGCATAATCCGGGACGTAGGCGTGACCTGCGGCGGCGGGGAGACGAGAGAAGTGGCGGCGGAGAGGTCAGAGGTCAGATTCCTTCATTGACATCAATGATTGTGCTAAAATATTCTGCGGTTCAAACCCCTGGAATCTCCACCAATGAGGGAGCTGAAAACCCAACCACAGACACACGCTGCACACTTTCCTCCCCAACCTGACTGTCCCTGACCCCAACCCTTTCCGCCCCCCAGCCTGACTTTCCTGGCCCCGTCCCTTAACACCTCCAGCCTGACTTCCCTGGCCCCGCCCCTTTCCTCCACAGCCTGGCTGTCCCTGGCCCCGCCCCTTTCCTCCCCAGCCTGGCTGTCCCTGGCCCCGCCCCTTTCCTCCCCAGCCTGGCTGTCCCTGGCCCCGCCCCTTTCCTCCCCAGCCTGGCTGTCCCTGGCCCCGCCCCTTTCCTCCCCAGCCGGACTGTCCCTGGCCCAGTCCTTTTCACCTCCAGCCTGACTTCCCTGGCCCCGCCCCTTTCCTCCACAGCCTGGCTGTCCCTGGCCCCACCCCTTTCCTCCCCAACCTGACTTCCCTGGCCCCACCCCTTTCCTCCCCAGCCTGACTATCCCTGACCCCGCGCCTTTCCTCCCCACCCTGACTGTCCCTGACCCCGCACCTTTCCTCCCCACCCTGACTGTCCCTGCTCCTTTTCTCCCCAACCTGACTTCCCTGGCTCCGCCCCTTTCCTCCCCAGCCTGTCTGTACCTGGCCCCACCCCTTTCCTCCCCAGTGCTGACTGGCCCCGCCCCTACCCCCAGCCTGACTCCCTGGCTCCGCCCCTTCACTCCCAGCCTGACTGTCCCTGGCCCCACCCCTTTACTCCCCAGTGCTGACTTTTAGTCCCGCCCCTTTCCTCCCCAGCCTGACTGCTCCTGGCCCCTCCCATTTTTCTCCCCAGCCTGAATGCCCATGGCCCCGCCCCTCTCATTCATTCATTGGATTTTGTCTCTTTTAATCATGGCGTCACACGTGGGCGGTCTGCATACAAATGAAGCCTGCCTAGGAACGCCCACTCCCCCAGACTGACAACCGCCCAACAAGGCATTTTACTATTCGAATAACTGCTTCCAATGGGGCTGAGGGCTCTTGAGAGGAGGCAGGGTGCCATGATGGTTCAGGAAGCTATGTACAGCGCCTTGCTGGCCCACTCCCACCAGACATGATCTCTCTGCATTACGTAGAGAAGCACAGAGACCCAGTGATGACATCACTGAGTCTAAAACAAGGTATTTATTGAAAATGGAAAGGTTTTATTTAAAAATGTCTTTAGTATGTGGGGGGGGGCAGAAAATATAAGCAGTTCAAACTTCAGCTTTCACTTCAGTAGAGGAAAGTGCGGTCACCGACTGAACTATGCTGTCTGGCAGGGGTGACTGGACCACAAGACCAGATGAACTGAATTACAAAGTTTTTCAATGTACCACACAGAGTTAGGGGAACCCAACACAAACATAGCGTACAGCAAACACACTCCATGCAGATGGATTCCACTCACTGACAGAAGAAGGAAGATCTGTCACTCATACCTTTCTCCGGAACCTTTTCCTCCACCTTCTCCGGGAGGGTGACGTAGGAAAATTTCTGCGGCTTCGAGGAGACGAGACGGTCAAAGATGAGTTTGTTCATGGTGCGTTGGTAGTCCAATCCCACCTCCGCTTCCAGGACTTTCAGCTGATGGTGAACGCTGAGCGAACAAAACAGCGAGAGGAGGAGATGGTGCTGATTGGTTTCTGCCAGCTATTACTTCTTTGCACACTTCTCCCCACTACAGGACCCATAGCTGACATTTAGGATTCGTATGGATGTCACGGACGCCATGTTGGAGGAGAGATCTCACAAACAGACAACCTGGTAGGAGAAGCCACAGATACCTCCCCGCTGTATCGGCCCCCAATGACAGGTCAGTTTCAGAGGAATATTAATCTATCTGCCTAGAGTACTTCCTGAGTGACCGACTCAAGTCTAGAGATCGAGGTTCTGACCTTGGTTGGATGGGTTCTGGGTCAGCAACTGGAAAGTACTGAAGACGAGCCGGAAACCAGCAATTTCAAACGCAACTAAGCAGTACAAGCGAAGGATAGTGAGTGTGGGCAGGAAGATGCCTGATGTAGTTCCTCATATTGTTCACTAGATGTCACCATAGTTAGGGTTGGGAAGTATGTAGTCAAAGTAGGTAGTTTGATGTAGTTCCTGAACTGGACACTAGATGTCACCATAGTTAGCATAGGGAACCATGTAGTCAAAGTAGGCAGTTTGGTGTTGTTCCCTAAACTAGACACTACAGTACGTGTCTTCATGCTTAGGATTGGGAACTATGTGGTCAAAATGGCAGTTTGGTGTGCTGGGGAGGAAAGGGGCAGGACCAGGGACAGTCAGGGTGGGGAGGAAAGGGGCGGGGGAAAGCCAGGGTGGGGAGGAAAGGGGCGGGGAAAGCCAGGCTGGGGAAGAAGGGGCGGGGCCAGGAACAGTCAGGCTGGGGAGGACTCATCTTCTCCACTTTCCTTGGTCATGGGAAGCAGTTTGAGGGGACAAAGATGTAAGCTTTGAGGACCTATATCTTTGAGCTTCCCATATAGGGGGAAGTAAGGAAGGAGAGATGTCAGGACTATGTGACTACTCACATCCCTTGGGTATGGGATGTAGGACTTTTATGGGACGTATGATATGTATGGAATGTAGGACTTGTATGGGATGTAAGAGTCGTATGAATGTGGGATTTCTGTGGGAAGTAGAACTTGTACGGGAAACAGAACTTGTATGAGGACTGGTGGGATGTAGGACTGGTGTGGATGTAGGGACTGGTGTGGATGTAGGACTGGTTGTGGATGTAGGACTGGTGTGGATGTAGGACTGGTGTGGATGTAGGACTGGTGTGGATGTAGGACTGGTGTGGATGTAGGACTGGTGTGGATGTAGGACTGGTGTGGATGTAGGACTTGCATTGGAAGTAGCACTTGTACGACATGTAGGAGTCGAATGGATGTGGGATTTGTATGGGAAGCAGGACCTATATGGGAAGCAGGACTCGTGGTGGGAAGCAGGACTCGTGTGGGAAGCAGGACTCGTGTGGGAAGCAGGACTCGTGTGGGAAGCAGGACTCGTGTGGGAAGCAGGACTCGTGTGGGAAGCAGGACTCGTGTGGGAAGTAGGACTCGTGTGGAAGCAGGGACTCGTGTGGAAGCAGGCTCGTGTGGGAAGCAGGACTCGTGTGGGAAGCAGGACTCGTGTGGGAAGCAGGACTCGTGTGGAAGTAGGACTCGTGTGGAAGTAGGACTTGTATGGGATGTAGGCATTGTATGGATGTGGGATTTGTATGGGGAAGTAGGACTGTATGGGATGTAGGAGTCGTGTGGCTGCAGGACTTGCATTGGAAGTAGGACTTGGATGGGATGTAGGACTTGTATGAGATGTAGGACTTGTATGAGATGTAGGACTTGTATGAGATGTAGGACTTTGACCAATCCCTATGAGGTATGGGTTTCTCCTTTACTGGAACATGTAAATATGTGGCCCGCTATGTTCCAATAAAGTCTTGAAAGCTTGTCGTTTAGACTCCTCCTTCTCCTAACATCTAATGTGAACATCTTCTGGAAATTTACCCAATGCTGTAAGGGCTGCTGCTGGAGTCTACTGCTGTAAGACCTGAGGAAGGTATAGGACAGACTACTGGTGGTGCTGGTAAGGCCAGACTAGGAGGCCCTTCCATCCTGAGGAAGGTATAGGACAGACTCCTGGTGGTGCTGGTTAGGCCAGACTAGGAGGCCTTCCATCCTGAGGAAGGTATAGGACAGACTACTGGTGGTGCTGGTTTGTCCAGACTAGGAGGCCTCCCATCCTGAGGAAGGTATAGGACAGACTACTGGTGGTGCTGGTTTGTCTAGACTAGGAGGCCTCCCATCCTGAGGAAGGTATAGGACAGACTCCTGGTGGTGCTGGTTAGGCCAGACTAGGAGGCCTTCCATCCTGAGGAAGGTATAGGACAGACTACTGGTGGTGCTGGTTAGGCCCAGACTAGGAGGCCTCCCATCCTGAGGAAGGTATAGGACAGACTACGGATGGTTGTGGTTAGACAAGGCCGAGGGTCTCCCAGGGTATGCCACAATTATGGCACCCAGGGAGGAAGCTGATCCCATTGCACCTCAGGGAATCTAGACCAGCCAATGCCGGGCAGCAGTGGTTTAATTAGTACAGATGGTCACACACCTTAAGGCCGTGCAAATGGAGAACACAAAATATTCTTGAATCCCTTCATTTAGGACATGAAATATGGAGAAACAAACACAAAGTTAGGTGTCATACTCATCCTCCTGTTTCAGGCGCGCCGTGCTCTGCAGTCGTTGCTTCATCCCGCCCAGGCTCTCCGCGGTGATTTTCTGTCCATTTCCCGGCATGCAGTCTATATACAGGTTATACATGAGCAGGGCCTCCGTCTTCTTCCTCAGCCGCTCCGCTGCGACAATCCTCTGCGCAAACACCCGAGGGTTGTCCGCCCAGAACAGCAGCCGGATTCTTGGTACCCAGTACTGGCAGGAGGGAGCGGCCATCTTGTTTGGTGTCAGGAGTTGGGTGTCTGTGGACTTCTGAACCAGGTAGAGTTTCTTCTCTTGATCATAATCCAGAACTCCGACGTTGACCCAACTGAACACCAGCTGAGGGCTCCTCAGGTCTTCTACAGGAGAAATAAAGGTTTGTGGAGGAACAACAAAACCCAAAGTGAGCTCCGGAGGAACGGACCGCACCCAGCGGACTCACCATGACCCAGAACATCATCTGTAGGAAGCAGCGCCCGGCCCGGCACAGGTTTGCGTCCATCGTATCCATCCTCATTTCCCAGGCTTAGCCAATCAGAGGAAGTCCGAATGTCAAACTCTTCATCATCAAAGACCTTCCACAAGAAAAGCAATTTCAGCAACAATGGGGGGCTTGGAGACATTTTTACAAGAACTCCCAATTTTTTTCTTTTTAAAGGATCCAGTCCACCCAGAAATATCATTTTATATGTAGGTGGAACCTGGTGTGCAGCAAAGATGGTGGGAGCACCTAACAATAGGCACAGCAGGGGCACAGACTCAGCACAGGGATGGAGAGAACCCCTCATAATGGGCACAGCGGGTGTATAGACCGGGGAACCGCTCATAATGGGCACAGTGGGTGTACAGACCCGGGAACTCAGCACAGGGATGGTGGGAACCCCTCATAATGGGCACAGCGGGTGTACAGACCTGGTAACTCAGCACAGGGATGGTGGGAACCCCTCATAATGGGCACAGTGGGGTGTACAGACCCAGGAACTCAGCACAAGGATGGTGGGAATCCCTCATAATGGGCACAATGGGCGTACAGACCCGGGAAATCAGCACAGTGATGGTGGGAACCCCTCATAATGGGCACAGCGGGTGTATAGACCTGGGAACTCCGCACAGGGATGGTGGGACCCCTCATAATGGGCACAGCGGGTGTATAGACCTGGGAACTCCGCACAGGGATGGTGGGAACCCCTCATAATGGGCACAGCGGGTGTACAGACCTGGGAACTCAGCACAGGGGTGGTGGGAACCCCTCATAATGCATGCTGTTTTTCCACCCTATAAGACACCTGGACGCAGTGAATGCTCATTGTTACCTCCAGGGGTAGGTAAGTCGGGAGCAGATGTCCGGAGTTCTGCCCCAAGCAGGTCGGGTATCCGGGGTCTGAGTGTCGGGGCATTAGCAGGTTGGAGTCGATTCCCTCATCGGAGAGCAGCTGTGTGATATCGAGGTTCAGGAATTCCCGTCTCCTCCTGGTGGGGAGATTCACCTTTATTACACAACAATTAGACGGCAGAATTTCTACAGAAACATTTCTTCCCTTTAAAGTCCAACTGAACGTTTAATAAACATCAGATAAGTACATTCCGGGCGCAAAGTCTGACAGCAGCCACAGCCTGAGCAGAAAGGCCCCTCCCCGCCAGCCTGAGCAGAGAGGCCCCTCCCCGCCAGCCTGAGCAGAGAGGCCCGTCCCCGCCAGCCTGAGCAGAGAAGCCCGTCCCCGCCAGCCTGAGCACAGAAGCCTGTCCCTGCCAGCCTGAGCACAGAGGCCTGTCCCCGCCAGCCTGAGCACAGAGGCCTGTCCCCGCCAGCCTGAGCAGAGAAGCCCGTCCCCGCCAGCGTGCTCGTGCTGCAGAGAATCCTGTCCCCGCCAGCCTGAGCAGAGAAGCCCGTCCCCGCCAGCCTGAGCAGAGAGGCCCGTCCCCGCCAGCCTGAGCAGAGAGGCCCGTCCCCGCCAGCCTGAGCAGAGAAGCCCGTCCCCGCCAGCATGCTCGTGCTGCAGAGAATCCTGTCCCCGCCAGCCTGAGCACAGAGGCCTGTCCCCGCCAGCCTGAGCAGAGAGGCCTGTCCCCGCCAGCCTGAGCAGAGAGGCCTGTCCCCGCCAGCCTGAGCACAGAGGCCTGTCCCCGCCAGCCTGAGCACAGAGGCCTGTCCCCGCCAGCCTGAGCAGAGAAGCCCGTCCCCGCCAGCCTGAGCAGAGAGGCCTGTCCCCGCCAGCCTGAGCAGAGAGGCCCGTCCCCGCCAGCCTGAGCAGAGAAGCCCGTCCCCGCCAGCATGCTCGTGCTGCAGAGAATCCTGTCCCCGCCAGCCTGAGCAGAGAGGCCTGTCCCCGCCAGCCTGAGCAGAGAGGCCTGTCCCCGCCAGCCTGAGCAGAGAGGCCTGTCCCCGCCAGCCTGAGCAGAGAGGCCTGTCCCCGCCAGCCTGAGCACAGAGGCCTGTCCCCGCCAGCCTGAGCACAGAGGCCTGTCCCCGCCAGCCTGAGCACAGAAGCCTGTCCCCGCCAGCCTGAGCACAGAAGCCTGTCCCCGCCAGCCTGAGCAGAGAAGCCTGTCCCCGCCAGCCTGAGCAGAGAAGCCTGTCCCCGCCAGCATGCTGCAGAGAAGCCTGTCCCCGCCAGCCTGAGCAGAGAAGCCCGTCCCCGCCAGCGTGCTCGTGCTGCAGAGAATCCTGTCCCCGCCAGCCTGAGCAGAGAAGGATCCTTGCTTGAATCCTCTATAAATTCTTCTTCGTATTGAACGCACAGCAACCAATCGGAGTCCATTCTGCACATGTCTGGCTGCGGATTCAGATTGGTTGCTGCGCATGACTTCACTTCATCTCTGTGCGCCATTCCCTGAGCGTCGCCATACGTCTCACCTCTCCAGTTCAATCTTGCGGGGGCACTGCCCGGGGGGCACCTCGTATGGGACCTGCACTTTGGGCTCATGGCCTCTCTTTGAGAAGTCGGATTTTATTAGCACTTCTGTCGTAGGACCGTAGACCTGCCTCTCGAGGAGCGACTGGAGGCCTGCTGGAGTCTGAAAACTGATCACTGAGAGAGATACAGATTACTATGTGGTCACATAGCGCTGACATATACCGCAGCGCTGTACAGAGAACACTGAGCCAGTCACATCACTCTCTGCACCAGAGGAGCTTACACTCTAATGTCCCCTCCCCCACAGTCCCATCACTCTCTGCACCAGAGGAGCTTACACTCTAATGTCCCCTCCCCCACAGTCCCATCAGTCTCTGTACCAGAGGAGCTTACACTCTAATGTCCCCTCCCCCACAGTCCCATCACTCTCTGTACCAGAGGAGCTTACACTCTAATGTCCCCTCCCCCACAGTCCCATCAGTCTCTGTACCAGAGGAGCTTACACTCTGTCCCCTCCCCCACAGTCACATCAGTCTCTGCACCAGAGGAGCTTACACTCTGTCCCCTCCCCCACAGTCCCATCAGTCTCTGTACCAGAGGAGCTTACACTCTAATGTCCCCTCCCCCACAGTCCCATCACTCTCTGTACCAGAGGAGCTTACACTCTGTCCCCTCCCCCACAGTCACGTCAGTCTCTGTACCACAGGAGCTTACACTCTAATGTCCCCTCCCCCACAGTCCCATCAGTCTCTGCACCAGAGGAGCTTACACTCTGTCCCCTCCCCCACAGTCCCATCAGTCTCTGTACCAGAGGAGCTTACACTCTAATGTCCCCTCCCCCACAGTCCCATCAGTCTCTGTACCAGAGGAGCTTACACTCTAATGTCCCCTCCCCCACAGTCCCATCACTCTCTGTACCAGAGGAGCTTACACTCTGTCCCCTCCCCCACAGTCACGTCAGTCTCTGTACCACAGGAGCTTACACTGTAATGTCCCCTCCCCCACAGTCACATCAGTCTCTGTACCAGAGGAGCTTACACTCTCATGTCCCCTCCCCCCCAGTTACATCAGTCTCTGCACCAGAGGAGCTTACACTCTAATGTCCCCTCCCCCACAGTCACATCAGTCTCTGTACCAGAGGAGCTTACACTCTAATGTCCCCTCCCCCACAGTCACATTAGTCTCTGTAGCAGAGGAGCTTACACTCTAATGTCCCCTCCCCCACAGTCCCATCAGTCTCTGTAGCAGAGGAGCTTACACTCTAATGTCCCCTCCCCCACAGTCACACACTATCAGCAATGGGCTAGTTACCTCAAATCTGGCTGCATGGAGGGTGCTTTTACCTTTTGGGGTGTTAGGGTCTTGATCGGCTTGTCTCAGGAGGTTGGGTTGGACGTTGGGTCCTGCATTAATATCCTGAAAGAGAGGAGAAGGAGAAGTCATTTCTGATTGGTCTCTAGTCTGGGAGAACACGGGAGGGAACCCCACTCTATACATGAGGCCGGTTCCGTGTCGGTGCGCAGACTACAGGCACAAAATACAGCGGGGACTAACTTTGACCAGAGGTGATGCGCTGTACGTCAGGATATCGGAATAAAAGCCTCTCTGCTTCATAACGGGGTATATTCTGGAGGGAGTCACCACTCTTGTAGTCCCGCCCCCTGGAACGAGTGACGGCAGACGAGGCGACGCTCCGGGAGGTGTGTGGTTGGGGGCTCGTCCGGGATCATGAACGATTTCTCTCGTACCGCGTTCCATCATCATTCTGTGCAGAGAAGGGAGAAAATAGATGAAATCTGGAGAGTAGCAAGCAGAAAGCCGGGTACACGCGGGCGTCCAGGAGCAGAAAGCCGGGTACACGCGGGCGTCCAGGAGCAGAAAGCCGGGTACACGCGGGCGTCCAGGAGCAGAAAGCCGGGTACACGCGGGCGTCCAGGAGCAGAAAGCCGGGTACACGCGGGCGTCCAGGAGCAGAAAGCCGGGTACACGCGGGCGTCCAGGAGCAGAAAGCCGGGTACACGCGGGCGTCCAGGAGCAGAAAGCCGGGTACACGCGGGCGTTCAGGAGCAGAAAGCCGGGTACACGCGGGCGTTCAGGAGCAGAAAGCCGGGTACACGCGGGCGTTCAGGAGCAGAAAGCCGGGTACACGCGGGCGTCCAGGAGCAGAAAGCCGGGTACACGCGGGCGTCCAGGAGCAGAAAGCCGGGTACACGCGGGCGTCCAGGAGCAGAAAGCCGGGTACAGGCGGGCGTCCAGGAGCAGAAAGCCGGGTACAGGCGGGCGTCCAGGAGCAGAAAGCCGGGTACACGCGGGCGTCCAGGAGCAGAAAGCCGGGTACACGCGGGCGTCCAGGAGCAGAAAGCCGGGTACACGCGGGCGTCCAGGAGCAGAAAGCCGGGTACACGCGGGCGTTCAGGAGCAGAAAGCCGGGTACACGCGGGCGTCCAGGAGCAGAAAGCCGGGTACACGCGGGCGTCCAGGAGCAGAAAGCCGGGTACACGCGGGCGTTCAGGAGCAGAAAGCCGGGTACACGCGGGCGTTCAGGAGCAGAAAGCCGGGTACACGCGGGCGTTCAGGAGCAGAAAGCCGGGTACACGCGGGCGTCCAGGAGCAGAAAGCCGGGTACACGCGGGCGTTCAGGAGCAGAAAGCCGGGTACACGCGGGCGTTCAGGAGCAGAAAGCCGGGTACACGCGGGCGTTCAGGAGCAGAAAGCCGGGTACACGCGGGCGTTCAGGAGCAGAAAGCCGGGTACACGCGGGCGTTCAGGAGCAGAAAGCCGGGTACACGCGGGCGTTCAGGAGCAGAAAGCCAGGTACACGGGTGTCCAGGAGCAGAAAGCCGGGTACACGCGGGCGTCCAGGAGCAGAAAGCCGGGTACACGGGTGTCCAGGAGCAGAAAGCCGGGTACACACGGGTGTCCAGGAGCAGAAAGCCGGGTACACGGGCGTCCAGGTCAGACATTCAACACTTACTCATAATGAAGCCTTCATGTCCTGTATGGAGAGCCAGGCATGCAGTATTTCCTACCACCGGCAGAGCCTGGAAGGAAAGATTGAACACATTGGGTACAACGGGAACAGGCGGCTCCTTCCCAACAGATGGGAGGAAATCCACACAAGTTAACCACTTCCCGTCTGGCCCATGTACATAAACGGCTGGACAGGAGCAGTGCAGGAGCAGTGCAGGAGCGGGTTACATAGTTACATAGTTAGTCTGGCTGAAAAAAGACAAAAGTCCATCCAGTTCAACCATAGAAAAAAAAAAAAAAAAAGTTATAATCCTCCATCCGTTTATAAACAGCCTCCGCATTGTCTGCCTGTGTGCGCTCCCTGGGAGCGCAGGCACCAAGATCTGGTGCCCACTGTGTCCAATCGCTGTACAGGACCTCCGTCTGAGGTCCCGATCATGTGATCACTGATTGGCCAATCAGTGATCACATGCAGAGTAGTAAGCAAGATGTCACTTCTGACATCATTGCTTACTACATGTGAAATCTGTGAATGATCACAGAGATCACATGGTACAGGGCTATTCACAACAGCCTTGTACCATGTGACAAGCTGTGACCAATCACAGCTCACACAGTAG
Source organism: Staurois parvus (assembly GCF_062004578.1). Taxonomy (NCBI): domain Eukaryota; kingdom Metazoa; phylum Chordata; class Amphibia; order Anura; family Ranidae; genus Staurois; species Staurois parvus. The sequence goes on along the minus strand of NW_028320485.1, from coordinate 13,109 downwards.
TTCTCAATGGCTGCAGGAATGCAGCCAGAGAGGAGAAATGATTCCTCTTACAGCCTTTATGGGTGGAAAAGCAATCAGTGTAAAAAAAAACAAAAAAAAAAAAAAAAAAATCTTCATCACCCCCAACAAGTAGTACAGTGTCACCATGGTGACACCGCACTGCTAGGGTGACAGTATGTAAAAAAAAAACAAAAAAACAAACCATAAATAATATTAAAAAAATGAAATAAAAATGAAAATAAAAATGTAACAAATGTTTGGTTATAAACTAATTTGGGAAAATTTTAAACATTTTTTTTACAATTTTTGGTCTTTTTCATTTATATAGCAAAAAAAATAAAAATCCCAGCGGTGAATAAATACCACCAAAATAAAGTTTTATCTGTCTAAAGGGGTGGAGTCATGTATGCTGAGCGCTGTACATGGGCCAATCATATCAGCATCAGGCAGTTCCCCACCCCCACTACAGAGGTGTTTTGAGTCCTCATGCACACTGGATGTTTTTACAGCATCCCATGTTCCCAGTGTCTCCCGAGCATCCCATGTTCCCAGTGTCTCCAGGACATCCCATGTTCCCGGTGTCTCCCGAGCATCCCATGTTCCCAGTGTCTCCAGAACATCCCATGTTCCCGGTGGCTCCCGAGCATCCCATGTTCCCGGTGGCTCCCGAGCATCCCATGTTCCCGGTGTCTCCAGAACATCCCATGTTCCCGGTGTCTCCAGAACATCCCATGTTCCCTGTGTCTCCCGAGCATCCCATGTTCCCTGTGTCTCCCGAGCATCCCATGTTCCCTGTGTCTCCCGGACATCCCATGTTCCCGGTGTCTCCAGAACATCCCATGTTCCCGGTGGCTCCCAAGCATCCCATGTTCCCGGTGTCTCCCGAGCATCCCATGTTCCCGGTGTCTCCAGAACATCCCATGTTCCCGGTGTCTCCAGAACATCCCATGTTCCCGGTGTCTCCAGAACATCCCATGTTCCCCGTGTCTCCCGAGCATCCCATGTTCCCGGTGTCTCCCGAGCATCCCATGTCCCCGTGTCTCTAGAACATCCCATGTTCCCCGTGTCTCCCGAGCATCCCATGTCCCCGGTGTCTCCAGAGCATCCCATGTTCCCAGTGTCTACAGAGCATCCCATGTTCCCAGTGTCTCCAGAGCATCCCATGTTCCCGGTGTCTCCAGAGCATCCCATGTTCCCAGTGTCTGCAGAGCATCCCATGTTCCCAGTGTCTCCAGAGCATCCCATGTTCCCGGTGTCTCCAGAGCATCCCATGTTCCCGGTGTCTGCAGAGCATCCCATGTTCCCAGTGTCTCCAGAGCATCCCATGTTCCCAGTGTCTCCAGAGCATCCCATGTTCCCGGTGTCTCCAGAGCACTTCCCACAGTTGTGATGCATTTTTGTTGCGTTTTTTCTGCGGTTTCTATTTCTTTCCAAGGAGAGGTGCGTTCTCAGTGCGTTCTTGACGTGTTCTCGGTGCGTTCTTGGCGTGTTCTCGGTTCGTTCTCAGTGTGTTCTTGGCGTGTTCTCGGTGCATTCTCAGTTCGTTCTCAGTGTGTTCTTAGTACATTCTCAATGCGGTTTTTACCAAAAATGCAGCAAGCAGGATTTTTAGAACCGTAACTGACACAAAGGACCGGTGTGAAGAGTTCCATAGGATGTAAAGGGATGCATTTTTCATGCGTTTTCGGAAGAACCGATCGATGTGGAAGGGCCCTCATTGTGTTTGGGTTGAATGGAGGCGGAGCCACCAGATTCCCAGAATATCTGAGAATAATTTCATTCCTTTGGTTGTGCTGTGATTTGGAGGCTCCACCTCCATCCAATCCGAACAGAGGGCATAAGTAATCCCCCGAAATATCGAACAAATTATGAGTATCGACAATCTTTGTCTGAAATATCGATCGATCCGGAACAACGAATATAGGAAACTACTCAGAATATACGAAACTAACGAATTGTTCTCGGGAATATGATGAAACCGAACGATTATCTCAACAAACAAATCCGAAAGGAAACTTCCATTGTGGACATTTCTACTCCCAGCGGATCTGGAGGACGGCGCTCCGGCGGTCAATGTGCGGCAGATGTCGGGGAAATCCTCCATTCACAGATTGGATGAACAATCGCCAAACTCACCACAGTGCTGAGATCTAATAAATCGATTTCTGATCTCATCCGACGTGTGTTTTATGATCATCTCATTTCTTCGATTAGACCGATTCCTATGCCCCTCCCCCCCACACAATCAATCGCTCACTGACTGACCCACGTACATTACTGTGGCAGGGCGGTTGCTGTGCGCTGGATCACGAATCTGCTGGGGGTGGGGAATGCGTGCGCCCGTCTGCCTCCCTGGCTGTGCTGTGATTTGCCAATCAGTGAGGTCCCAGCCAATGATTGATCGCCAGGACCCGCTGATTGGCTCAGAGATTCACAGGAGAGAGCTCTTTGATTGTAAACACTGACATGACCCTCTAAAGTCACCTGTGGCCCCTGGAGGGACTATAGGGTCCAACATGACCCCCTAATGTCGCTTGTGACCTCTGGAGGGACTATAGGGTCCAACATGACCCCCTGTCACCTGTGGCCCCTGGAGCAGCTATAGGGCCCAGCATAACTTCCTAATGTAGCCTGTGGTCCCTGGAGGAGCTATAGGGCCAAGCATGACCCCCTAATGTCGCCTGTGGCCCCTGGAGCAGCTATAGGGCCCAGCATAACTTCCTAATGTAGCCTGTGGCCCCTGGAGCAGCTATAGGGCCCAGCATAACTTCCTAATGTAGCCTGTGGCCCCTGGAGGAGCTATAGGGCCCAGCATAACTTCCTAAGGTAGCCTGTGGTCCCTGGAGGAGCTATAGGGCCAAGCATGACTTCCTAATGTTGCCTGTGGCTCCTAGAAGAACTATAGGGCCAAGTATGACCCCATAATGTCGCCTGTGGCCCCTGGAGGAGCTATAGGGCCCAGCATGACCCCATAATGTCGCCTGTGGCCCCTGGATGAGCTATAGGGCCCAGCATAACCCCTTAATGTTGCCTGTGGCCCTTGGAGGCGCTATAGGGCCAAGCATGACCCTCTAATGTCACCTGTGGCTCCTGAGGGAACTATAGGGTCCAAGAGGACACCCTAATGTCGCCTATGACCCCTGGAGGAACTATAGGGCCCAGCATGACCCTCTAACTTTGTCTGTGGTCCTGGAGGAGCTATAGGGCCCAGCATGACTTCCTAACATCACTTGTGGCCCCTGGAGGAACTAGAGGGCCCAGAATGACTCCCAACGCTGCCTGTGGCCCCTGGAGGAGCTTTAGGGCCCAGCATGACTTCCTAACGTCGCCTGTGGCCCCTGGAGGAGCTATAGGGCCCAGCATGACCCCCTAGGAACTACAAATCCCAGCCCCCCCCCGGTATACATTGTATCCTCCGGCGGATCCGATACATTTTATAATCACAGAGATACAAGTCACCTCACCTGCCTCGCACCGCCGCCTTCCACGTTGCCAGGCAACACGACGCTAAAAGGTTGCCATGGGAATAGCCGGACACGCCCCCACAATCACGGCCGCGCAGTGTCTGGCTCCCCCTTCTGGCCATGGCGGTGCAGTACATTCCTGTGCGGGCAATTGCTGCTCGTCTGCTGCCATCTAGCGGCTGTTAGAGAGAAGACAAAGCCCGCTGGAGTGAATGGGGAATTCACTGATCTCTGGGGATTGGAGATTATTATCGATCCATTCGGGACGGCCACACACAATGCAATCCAGAGGCAGAATCTGTTTGGGATTTGCGGACATCCAAGTTTTGGCGGAGCTCACACTAGAGGGCAATGGTGGTCAGCTTGAAAATTCTGGAGAGACTCAAGTGTGGCCCCGCGAGGACATCTGGAGGGCCACACACTTGTCCACCACCTCAATGGCGCAAAATGTCGGCCTTATTGTATTTTCTGCAGCTTATTGCAATGCACACCGAAGAAGCTGGAGTGTAATAACCCCCAGTACTGGTGTCAGTGAGCCCAACAATAACCCCCGACATTGGCGTCAGTGAGGGCAACAATAACCCCCAGTACTGGCGTCAGTGAGCTCAACAATAACCCCCAGTACTGGTGTCAGTGAGCCCAACAATAACCCCCGACATTGGCGTCAGTGAGGGCAACAATAACTCCCGACATTGGCGTCAGTGAGCTCAACAATAACCCCCAGTACTGGCGTCAGTGAGGGCAACAATAACCCCCGACATTGGCGTCAGTGAGGGCAACAATAACCCCCAGTACTGGCGTCAGTGAGCTCAACAATAACCCCCAGTACTGGTGTCAGTGAGCCCAACAATAACCCCCGACATTGGCGTCAGTGAGGGCAACAATAACCCCCGACATTGGCGTCAGTGAGCTCAACAATAACCCCCAGTACTGGCGTCAGTGAGGGCAACAATAACCCCCGACATTGGCGTCAGTGAGGGCAACAATAACCCCCGACATTGGCGTCAGTGAGGGCAACAATAACCCCCGACATTGGCGTCAGTGAGGGCAACAATAACCCCCGACATTGGCGTCAGTGAGCTCAACAATAACCCCCAGTACTGGTGTCAGTGAGCCCAACAATAACCCCCGACATTGGCGTCAGTGAGGGCAACAATAACCCCCGACATTGGCGTCAGTGAGGGCAACAATAACCCCCGACATTGGCGTCAGTGAGGGCAACAATAACCCCCGACATTGGCGTCAGTGAGGGCAACAATAACCCCCGACATTGGCGTCAGTGAGGGCAACAATAACCCCCGACATTGGCGTCAGTGAGGGCAACAATAACCCCCGACATTGGCGTCAGTGAGGGCAACAATAACCCCCAGCACTGGTGTCAGTGAGGGCAACAATAACCCCCGACATTGGTGTCAGTGAGGGCAACAATAACCCCCGACATTGGTGTCAGTGAGGGCAACAATAACCCCCGACATTGGTGTCAGTGAGGGCAACAATAACCCCCGACATTGGTGTCAGTGAGGGCAACAATAACCCCCGACATTGGTGTCAGTGAGGGCAACAATAACCCCCGACATTGGTGTCAGTGAGGGCAACAATAACCCCCGACATTGGTGTCAGTGAGGGCAACAATAACCCCCGACATTGGTGTCAGTGAGGGCAACAATAACCCCCGACATTGGTGTCAGTGAGGGAAACAATAACCCCCGACATTGGTGTCAGTGAGGGAAACAATAACCCCCGACATTGGTGTCAGTGAGGGCAACAATAACCCCCGACATTGGTGTCAGTGAGGGCAACAATAACCCCCGACATTGGTGTCAGTGAGGGCAACAATAACCCCCGACATTGGTGTCAGTGAGGGCAACAATAACCCCCAGCACTGGTGTCAGTGAGGGCAACAATAACCCCCGACATTGGTGTCAGTGAGGGCAACAATAACCCCCGACATTGGTGTCAGTGAGGGCAACAATAACCCCCGACATTGGTGTCAGTGAGGGCAACAATAACCCCCGACATTGGTGTCAGTGAGCGCAACAATAACCCCCAGCACTGGTGTCAGTGAGCGCAACAATATCCCTCAATATTGGTGTCAGTGAATGGAATAACCCCCGACATTGGTGTCAGTGGACACAATAATATACCACAACATAAGTGTCAGTGGTTGTAATAATGTGAAGCATCAGTGTCAATGAGTGAAATAATAACCCCCAACCTTGGTGTCACTGGCAGTTAAATTCAATCCCCCTTTCATGGTGATCATGGCAGTGACTTTCCACCTTCCCCCCAAAAACCCCCTCCCCCCCCCCCCCCCACTGGTCATGGCAATGGCAGGTAACCATCCCCCCACCATCACATGCTGCCTCGCTCCCCAGGCCGTTGGGCGGCACGCAAAGGGCCGGCTGGCAGGTCACATGTTGGGCCCCGGGACTATGGAGCCCATGTATGGACCCCTCGATGTGCAGCTTCCCCTCACACAGGCACACAACTCGTATTTGTATCACAAATTAAATCCATTTATTACATTTTATTTTTTTACAAAACGATAGGCCAGACATTGGTGTCATGGAGCGCCCCCTGTGGATGGAGCGCCCCCTGTGGATGATTCGGTTTATGATTGGTCATTCATATAAAAGGGATCAGTAGATGGTCATGGGGTCCCTGCGTGTCTCCGTACGAGAAGCACCTGAACATCCATGACATTAGTCCCCGTCAGTCCCGTCACCAGCAGATGTCGGCCATTTTGGAACTGCCTGAAGAAGCTGTTGGAATCACTGGCATTAAGGGATCCCTCCACATCCAGGCCGTCCTCTAGAGCCTGCGCCACGAGCCGCGGATAGGAGGAAGCTCCGGCAGCGTCCGTGGGGCCATCCTGCCCGTCGGTGCCCCCGCTCAGGAACAGCACCTCGCACCCCGACATGCCGGCCGAAGATCGATGCCACTCAGTGGCCACTCGGAGTGCCAGTTCCTGGTTCCGCCCACCCTTGCCCTTCCCCCGAACCTGCACCGTGATCTCCCCTCCGAAGAGGGCGCAAACGGCGTCGGCGTTCCTGGCCTCCTTCACCTCCTGCAGCCGTTCGGGGAGACAGAGGCCGGGGATGGCCATGGCGGAGGCCAGCTCCAGGATCTCTTGTTCCAGCTGCGCCTGCTCAGGGCTGGACGCCAAGATGGCGGAAATGACCCGCGCCAGGAGGGCGAAGAACCGCGACACGAGCGTCACATCTCCGCTGATGGCGGAGGACAGCAGGAGGGGGAGGTACCCCAACTTCTGGGACTCCCGCTCAGTCTCACGTAAGGCGATCAGGTTGGAGCCGATGAGGATGTTGTGGACGTGCGGGAAATGTTCGACTTCCTCCTCCCCGGGTCCGGAGGACAAGGCTTCCTCCACGGCGTCTGACACCGCCCCCCTCAGGCTGTATCTGCTCAGAATCTGAAGGCAATCTTCTGCGCTGCGAGTGCTGGGAACCGTCGGGCCGCTGGCAATCACATTGAAGTCGTCCCCGATGACGTCCGACAGGATCAGACTGACAACCTGCAGGGGAGAGGAGAGAGGCGTTGGTGGGGCGCCGGACCCAAAACAGGACCCTAAAGCAGTGATCGCCAAACTGACACCCTTTATCCAGCCCTTGGGGTACTATTCCTCCCACTGACACCAATGATGGGGCGCTATTCCTCCCACTGACACCAATGATGGGGCGCTATTCCTCCCACTGACACCAATGATGGGGCGCTATTCCTCCCACTGACACCAATGATGGGGCGCTATTCCTCCCACTGACACAAATGATGGGGCGCTATTCCTCCCACTGACACCAATGATGGGGCGCTATTCCTCCCACTGACACCAATGATGGGGCGCTATTCCTCCCACTGACACCAATGATGGGGCACTATTCCTCCCACTGACACCAATGACGGGGCACTATTCCCCCCACTGATACCAATGACGGGGCACTATTCCTCCCACTGACACCAATGACGGGGCGCTATTCCTCCCACTGACACCAATGACGGGGCGCTATTCCTCCCACTGACACCAATGACGGGGCGCTATTCCTCCCACTGACACCAATGACGGGGCGCTATTCCTCCCACTGACACCAATGATGGGGCGCTATTCCTCCCACTGACACCAATGATGGGGCGCTATTCCTCCCACTGACACCAATGATGGGGCGCTATTCCTCCCACTGACACCAATGATGGGGCGCTATTCCTCCCACTGACACCAATGATGGGGCACTATTCCTCCCACTGACACCAATGATGGGGCGCTATTCCTCCCCCTGACACCAATGATGGGGCACTATTCCTCCCACTGACACCAATGATGGGGCACTATTCCTCCCCCTGACACCAATGATGGGGCACTATTCCTCCCACTGACACCAATGATGGGGCACTATTCCTCCCACTGACACCAATGATGGGGCACTATTCCTCCCACTGACACCAATGATGGGGCACTATTCCTCCCACTGACACCAATGATGGGGCACTATTCCTCCCACTGACACCAATGATGGGGCACTATTCCTCCCACTGACACCAATGATGGGGCACTATTCCTCCCACTGACACCAATGATGGGGCACTATTCCTCCCACTGACACCAATGATGGGCACTATTCCTCCCACTGACACCAATGATGGGGCACTATTCCTCCCACTGACACCAATGATGGGGCACTATTCCTCCCACTGACACCAATGATGGGGCACTATTCCTCCCACTGACACCAGGACAATTTCTACTCCTACTGGCCACAACCCGGCCCCCCTAAACCCTGGTGGACAGTAAACTGGCCCTTTGTGTAGAAAGTTTGGAGACTGCGGCTCTAGAGGGTTCGTTCACCTTCACCAGGCAGGGAGTTCCAGAAGATAAAAGCAACCCGTGCAACTGTGCCTCTTCCTATAGGTGTGCGCCATCTACTTACCTCCTGAAGCCTGGCTGAAAAACTCCCAGAGATGCCCCGCCCCCCCCCCCATCCTGCCTTGTTGCCGGGGTGGAGGAGAAGGCTGCATTACGTCTCCCCTCTCTGACAGTCTCCAGGGCCCGCCTCTTCTCCCTCCAAAGTCATCACATTGAATTCAGGACCATTAACCCTCCCCCGCGCACCTCAGAGGTTTCTGGGGGACCGGGCACACTGGTGGAGGGACCTTAATACGTCTTAATCCTCTAACTCCAGGCAAAAATCAGCTGAAGAAATCCTCACTGCAGGGATGCCCCGTCCTCTTCCTGTCTCTGAACTTCCCATGCTGCAATGTCTTCGGGCAGAACAGCAATACAGATGATCCAACAGGGATCCGCCCCCCTCCTTTCTCCTCCACTGAAAAATGTCCTCTCATTTATTGTGCTGCCTGTAAAACGATCTGTGAATGGGGGGGGAGGAGTCTGACGGGATGATCTCTCCCCCCCCCCCCCCCCCATTCACAGATCGTTTTACAGGCAGTGTAATCAATGAAAGGACTTTTCCCAATAGAGGAAGGAGGAGGACCATCTGTACTGCTGTTCTACCTGTAGGCTTGAAGCTGTTAACCACTGCAGCACTAGAAGATCAGAGCCAGGAAGAGGACGGGGCATCCCTGCAGTGAAGAGTTCTCCAAGATATAATTTTTGCCTAGGGGTAGAGAAATAATGTGCAATACCCGATTCCTCTCTCCAAAGGTGTGACCCACCTCTTCTCTAAGTTGTTTCCAGTACTCCTGCCTCCTTCACATACAATGCAGCACCAGCAGTTCAGCAGCAGGAAGAGGACGGGGCATCCCTGCAGTAAAGATTTCCCTAAGATCTCATTTTTGCTTAAGGGTAGAGGAATAAGGTGTAATACGCACCTCATTCCCCCCTCCACCAGTGTGACCCACCTCTTCTCTAAGTTGCTCCCAGTACTCCTGCCTCCTTCGCGTACAATACAACGCCAGAAGTTCAGCAACAGGAAGAGGACAGGGCATCCCTGCAGTGAAGATTTCTCCAGGATCCAGCTGTCTGCACAGCATGGGACACCCCTCGTTAGGTAAGTTTTTTTAGCGAAAATTCAGCTTTAAAATAGTCCCTGATGATCCCGCCATGAAGGTCCTCTCTCAGGCACTTCCTGGTTTAGGGTCTGATGGAGGCTACAAGTGGCCGTTTCAGCACACATGACACAGACATGATCCACTGTTGTCACCATCAGGAAGCCCCGCCCTGAGAAGGGCCATGCATATCACCTGCCGGTAGGTGCCCCTCCCCCCGTGTCCTGCCCACTGACCTGTGCTGGGTAGGCCGCCCTGGCCAGTCCTCCTCCTTTCAGCTGGGACAGAGCTCTGCGGATGGTGTTCAGTTCCTGGATGGTCGCCCCTCTCAGTGCCAGCTGCTGGGTGATGGTCTGCTTGTCCTGCAGGGTGAGCGGGGGGACCGGGGCCGGCAGCAGTGCGGAGCCCCCACCTGGCCAGAGAACAGAAGACAATGTACAGTCTGATCTCTAGGGGAGGGAGGACTGAGGAAACGCCGCCTCCTCCTCCTTCTACAAAGTTACAATGTACAGTCTGATCACCGGGGGAGGGGAGACTGAGGAAACGCCGCCTCCTCCTCCTTCTACAAAGTTACAATGTACAGTTTGATCACTGGGGGAGGGGAGACTGAGGAAACGCCGCCGCCTCCTCCTTCTACAAAGTTACAAGGAGGAGGGGAGACTGAGGAAACGCCTCCTCCTCCTTCTACAAAGTTACAATGTACAGTCTGATCACTGGGGGAGGGGAGACTGAGGAAACGCCTCCTCCTCCTTCTACAAAGTTACAATGTACAGTCTGATCACTGGGGGAGGGGAGACTGAGGAAATGACTTCTCCTCCTTCTACAAAGTTACAATGTACAGTCTGATCACTGGGGGAGGGGAGACTAAGGAAATGTAGAGGTTCGATGTCCCGTCATACCGGAGATCAGCACCAGCAGAATGTCGTCCTCCTGCAGTCTCTCCGCCAATTCCCGGATCTCCCCGGCGGCTCTCTCTGCAGCCTCGTCCACCATGTTGTTTGCGGCTCCCTCCATGACCAGCACCCGGCCCATCGCAGGCAGAAGCATGTCACTGCAGAGAGAGGACAGCATGGGTGCCAAATATTTCTATTAAATGTCCCCCTGCCCCCCCCCCATTAAATGTCCCCCTGGGCCCCCCTATTAAACGTCCCCCTGGGCCCCCCTATTAAACGTCCCCCTGGGCCCCCCTATTAAACGTCCCCCTGGGCCCCCCTATTAAACGTCCCCCTGGGCCCCCCTATTAAACGTCCCCCTGGGCCCCCCTAAAAAGTGATCCTGATCTCTGCTAGACTCTCCAGCTGCAATACTTACCTTCAATCCAGGGCCGTCCCTCGTAGTAACTGTATTTGGCCACAAGATGTCCTCAGCATTTACAGCTGAAGAATGCCTGACATCAGTAAATCTGGAAGCTGAAGGAAAGGCTGTGAGTGCAGGGAGTCATGGCCCCACCCCCACAGAGCAAAGCTGTGAGCGCAGGGAGTCATGGCCCCACCCCCACAGAGCAAAGCTGTGAGCGCAGGGAGTCATGGCCCCACCCCCACCGAGCAAAGCTGTGAGTGCAGGGAGTCATGGCCCCACCCCCACCGAGCAAAGCTGTGAGTGCAGGGAGTCATGGCCCCACCCCCGCCGGACAAAACTGTGAGTGCAGGGTGTCATGGCCCCACCGCCACCGAGCAAAGCTGTGAGTGCAGGGAGTCATGGCCCCACCCCCACAGAGCAAAGCTGTGAGTGCAGGGAGTCATGACCCCACCGCCACCGAGCAAAGCTGTGAGTGCAGGGAGTCATGGCCCCACCCCCATCGAGCAAAGCTGTGAGTGCAGGGTGTCATGACCCCACCCCCACCGAGCAAAGCTGTGAGTGCAGGGTGTCATGGCCCCACCCCCACCGAGCAAAGCTGTGAGTGCAGGGTGTCATGACCCCACCCCCACCGAGAAAAGCTGTGAGTGCAGGGTGTCATGGCCCCACCGCCAACGGGCAAAGCTTTAAGCGCAGGGTGTCATGACCCCGCCAAGCAAGGCTGTGAGTGCAGGGTGTCATGGCCCACCCCTACCAAGCAAAGTTGTGAATGCAGGGTGTCGTAGCCCTGCCCCCGCCTAGCAAGGCTGTGAGTGCAGGGTGTCATGGCCACCCCTTCCCCCAAACATGGCTCTGTACTCACAACGTACTGATGCACAGACTGGCGCTGAGGTTATCACTCTGCATCATCCAGGACTGCCCTTTGCCCGGGGAGGACTGGAGAGGACCCTGGGTGTCATCTGCTGGGAGAAGGACCTTCAGTACCCCGGGTGGAAGGACCATAGTCCGCCCCTCCCCCACTAGCTTCAGGAGCACAGGTTGCAGGTCCTGACCTATTCCCTCCCACCTCCTCCGCCAGCCCCCTCCCTCCTCCTCCTCTGCCTGGCCCCGCCCCAGTGGGTGGACGTATTTCCCTCCTCACCTCTTCCCGGCTCTCTTCAGACTCTCCTCCATCCCCAGCGGAATGCTGATCACTCCCCTGACCAGGTGCCTCCCGCCTCCTCAGCCCGCCTCCTCCTCCGCCCCCAGCCCCGCCCCCAGCGGGTGGACGTATTTCCGTCCTCACCTCTTCCCGGCTCTCTTCAGACTCTCCGCCATCCCTAGCGGAATGCTGATCACTCCCCTGACCAGGTGCCTCCTGACAATCCGCTCCGCTGCGGCGGCCATTCCCAGAACCGCTTTCCCGAACCCCACCAGGTACAGATTCCTGTCCAACCAGAACTCCCTTCCCCCACACTGCAGGACAGCCGAGCCGCTACTCTCCTTCACAACCAGCGCCCTCTGCAGCATGCGGGGGGGCAGGACGGCTGACACCGCGCTCTGGAATATCTGGTGGGCGTCGGCCTGCAGGGTGGCCATCTTCCTGAACGTTCCGAGGTATCGGCGGACGACGCGGCGCGCGGTCAGGACACGTATGAGGCACATCTGCGGAAAAAAACAAAATATTAACTTCCCTCCCCCAGAGAGCACAAATTCTGCTGAATACACAACTCCAACCCTGAGACAGGACTACAGAACACCTCCCCCATCCTCATCGTCCTAGCATAGTGTCAGGAATGGACTGGCCAGCAATAGTGGGACTCAGCTGCCTTATGGGCTGCAGTACCAGGGCTGGCCAGCGGGTGCTCCCAGCAATCAGAGACTCAACCTTGCAGCCAGTCAAACACCTGGAACTGATTATACTGGTGTATTTAAGGGACATTCAGACCTGCAGACTCTGCCTTGGTGTTGTGTTTTTCCTGGGCCCTGTATCTTGTTCCTGCATCCTGTCCCTGTTCCTGTCTTGTTGCTGACCCGGCTAGATTCTGACCTCTGCTGACTTCTCCTGTTCTGATCCCTGGCTTGTGACCCCGACCATTCTCTGCCTGACCCCCTGTACCTACCTGCCTGTTAGTTGCTGTACCCTGCTCGTGACCTGACTATTCTCCGCTTGCTCCCCCCGTACCTACCTGCCCGATGGATATTGACCCGGCCCGCCTGACGACGCTTGCATTGTATGTATTGTTATCTGTGGGTGGTTGGTTGGTTTTGTTTGCACTGTGTTATGTTTTAGTATTGCACTGCGTTTACGTTTGTATTGTTAGTGTTAATAAATTGTTTATAACATATCGAAAGTCT